>NC_056728.1:788023849-788163849 GCF_019279795.1 Protopterus annectens | reverse complement strand
TGTGCAGATGTCTTGCTCTAACAGGTTGAGAGGTATGACTGAGCTGCAAGAGTGTAAACACAGTGTGCTATACTGACAAAGAACAGAAATGTACATCAAGTATTACCTGTGCACATGTATGTAGTAATAGTAGTATCTGGAAGCCTCACACATACAGACATGTTTGCAAAATGTCAGGTAAATATGCAGTACTTGTTTTACAGATATGTAACCTAAATTTCAGTGCATCGAACAGACATAAATGTCTACAGCAACAGGTTTTTGTATTGCCTTGAAACAGAAATAATAACTAGTTTGATCATAATTACTAGCTTGAAACTGGAAAAGTGTTTAACTGTGTCAGGACTTTGTGTCCAAGCCTACAACAAGCACCTACATAGCTGTATGGACTAAGCAATACCTGACTGGACAAAAATCATCTCCCCCAAGGTAGATTAAACCTCTATGGTGGACAGCAGCAATACACAAACCCCATAATAAGTGGAAATACTGATTGTACAAGGCTAAGAAGGAGCAGATGCCAAATTGGGAGCAATCTCACCTTTGTCTGAACAAGCAAATAAGGTCACAGGTGAATTACTCTACAGCTAACAATGGAGGCAAATTGGACACATCCTCCAAGACCAATCACAAGGCATTCCATACATATGTCTGCAATCCCAGAGGCAACACCCAAATCTGCTCTGTACTGGTGGTCAATAACACCCCATACACATATGCCAGAGATATAGCCAACCTGCTGCAGACAGATACATGAAACCCTCACCCCCCCCGTCCTCCCATCAGTAAAGGAGGACATGCACAGCACTTTCCCCCCTCCCCTCCTCATCAAGAAGCAGGTCCATAATGGCCTCTCAAGGGCAACAAACTGAAGTCTCCATGGGACCTGATAACATCCCTGGCTGCATCCTACATGAACTCAGGCATGAGCTCTCAGCTCTATTACACACTGTAGTCAACCAAAGCCTGAGCAACTGGTGTTAACCCATCTGCACAGAGGACAGCCACTGTCACCCCTCTACGCAAAGGTGGAGCATCCACTCACTCAGCCAAATCATATGCACATCAGCCTAACTAGTCTGATCTGCAAGACCGTGGAAGGCATCATCAAGGACATTATAAACAGGGACATCGGCAACCTCAAAATGCTTGAGCCAACACAGTTTGGTATTAGCAAAGTGAGATGAGGCCTGTTAAACCTGGTTGACTGCTTTGAAGTGGACAACAAACATATGGACGAGGGGAAGACAGTGCACACTGCCTACCTTCACCTAGCTAAAGTGTCTGACAATAATCCCCAGTCAGCCATAATACTTAAGCCTACATAACCCCACTCATGCAGACGGCATGCAAGGCCCTCATATGGTCTGTGATATAAATAATACTTGTTTTTATGTATTAGAAACATAAATGGTTTCATGAAATGAGTTTTATTGTCATTTATATGTAAAGGTTAAGCATAGCTGAGCGGGTTGGCACAGCGCGGTATGGTGCTCAACAATGCTTAAAAGAAAATAAAGAGGTATATATAGTAGTTTAACAGCAGATCCTCATTGGCTGAATGGTTAGGACCCCAGAACTTGTACTTGAGGTGCAAGGGTTGAATCCTGGCCATTCAGCTTTTTACACATGATAGGAAAATGTTGCAAATGTTTTATATTTCTTTTGTATACATTGACATATGTTAACTGTGGTGGTCTAGCCTGACCAGAAGCCTATTTGCAGTGGAGACCCGAGTATAAAAGCCCCAGTTACTCAAGTGTCCAATGCAGTACAGTGGCATGAAAAGATAACGTACTGAAATGCATAAGTTTAGGAGATATAATAAAATAGTGTCACTGGATGTACGATGTGAAATCCCCCATATAAACACAAGTGTCCAAGACAGTGCAGTCACACCCCAAATTAATGTAACAAAAGCACTTAGGAGGATGTCATGTAAAGTAAAATATCCATTCAGCCCAGCTAAGCAAATTTGAACACTACTTGGTCTGGTGGACTGTCCATGGTGATGCCATACATTATTATGCTGATGTTGTGGATAGACAGTGCAATGTCTGTGCTTGAGCATGAGATGGTAGTAGGGCATTGGCCATATGGACATAGGTCAGCAGCAAGATCAGCTGAGAGTCCACGTGGCAGTGCACATTCACACTCCCCATAGTGGCAGTTCCACCAGCAGTACCAAAGGGAGGCTACTGTCACACCACAACAGAGCAGGCCATGGGCACATGGTCCTGGCCAGCCCCATCAGGGACACAGATCCAGCAGACAGCAGTCATCATCAGGGAGTAGTACTGCTTCTGGACTTGGGCCCTTGGGCCTGGTGGTGCCAGGGAGACTCTTGGCAGAACCAGTTCCCATGTCCATGCCCAGAGACAGTCAACTTTATATCCTGCTGTGTACAGTTCATGGCTGTCCAATATACCCCTGTGTAGGGCAACCACATGGTTTGACTGTGTACATACAAACACTCACACATCTCTATCACAGGCAGGTCACCACCACACACACACACACACACACACACACACAGCTCCTCTGCAAGGCCCAGTTGAACACCGCCCCTCCAGACACACACACACACACACACACACACACACACACACACACACACACACACACACACACGCATGATGTCAACCACATGGCCCAGCCTAGGCCTCATGCAGACCCACACCGCATCCTGTGCATGTGATGATACCTGTGCCACATCCCTGTTATCCATACCATTGATGTAAGGACATGCTAATATGGGTCTGATGCACAGGGTGAATTTAGTACAGTGTAGTGATGTAATGCTGTGTAAGTTGCTGTCTGCTGGCAATTGTTATGGGTACACATCAAAGTGTATGTACCTTTTTAGCCATGATGCATTATTGCTGTCAGTACTGTGGATGGACTGTAGTCTAATATACTATATTATGTTTGTGTTCCAAGTGTCTGCGTTTCTGCAAACTGTGGGCTTGCTGACATTACCAACAATGAGTATGGCAGAGTGGAAACGCAGTGACCTTTTAATTGCCAAGGTACAGCTGTATATGTACATATTTACCAGGTATATATGCATGCAACAGCGTGTGAGGGACTCTGGGGGCAGACAGTGTGACCTTTCATACATACCCCTTCACACAGCCAGATAGCCTTCATACATGTCACCTGGGTGTTCTGTAGTACCACAGGCTCATACATACAGAGGAGGTTACTTAAGTACTGGAACTAGGTCCCTCACAAGCCTAGCCATTAGTTTACCCCAACAAATTCACCTATCTTGTGGGCACCAGGTAGTCACAGGGCCTTCACATGTGTACATATTGCACACACATAGGCAACACTCAATGTGTATGTGACATTATCAAATGTGGAGTGTGGGACACAACGTATAGTAATGTGACAGTTGGCAGGACATAGCATGCCCACGGCAAGTGCAATGCACAGGACTTCCTCTGGTTTGCTACTATGACACCTTCTTTGTGTGACATTACCTTAGCTTTCAGTATTTCTCATAACGTTAAGGTAATTCTGATGTACAATAACTGATCTATTCTAGCAGTACAGAACTGTATGCCATGTTTCTTGTACTACACTCTTGGGACCTCTTTTCACTGTTTCAGTTGTGGTCACAGGTTACACCTTTGCCAAACATGGACTACAACCGGTTGGGTGGTACACACGTACCTCTCAACTGTACAGATCTCCACAGAATCTCCAGATTCATGTCTCATATTTGTAGCCTATTTTCTCATAAACTTGTGTTTTTTTGTCAGATCATTGCCAGATCATTGTGGGTGGATGTCAGAAAATAATGGCAGATGTTATGAGTTGTAGATGTCATACCTTGCAGACTATCTATGCTAATGGAAAGCCTGTTATTCTACCACCTTTATAAATTTATAGGATCAATATTTGAAAAGTGTCCCTATTATGTGGCCTTTGTCATCTCATTATTTATGGCTTTGTGAACATTTCCTGCTGTAAGAGCTTGGGAGGTATGGGTACAGATAGTAGTCATACCTCAGACCTCTTCATATGTCTTCAGGTTGTCCTGATGTCTGACACATAATTTCTTTCCATCTGGCATAAACCTGTGGTTTTCTGGCCATCATTTTGGAAAACCATGACAGACTGACATTGCAGATTAATGAAATATATTGTCATGTAACAACACATATCCTCTGTAAGGTGCATTCACATGCATGACCTGTTCTGCTATCTATTTCCCATGTGAGACACAGCAATATGTGAGGGGTGTGCTCAATGTTTGCTGTTTGCCCCAGCTTCCCATATGGCTTTAACCAGATGTCTTTGAGTGGTTGAGAGGTATGCTGGTACATACATACATACATACATACATACATACATACAGGCACATGCACACACACACACACACACACACACACACACACACACGCACACACACACACACACACACACACACACACACACACACACACACGTGTACACACACACACACACACACACACACACACACACACACGCACACAGCTGCATGGGAACATGCATTGAAAAACACATGCACACAGAGTTGACACTTCCCATATTAGATGACCCACCTATTTATGTACAATACACAGTGATATGGCTACTGCATGCACCGCAGTGCCTTTGTGTTAGAAACTGTGTAACTGTGCTTGTAAGGTGGATGACATCTGTAGGGGACTGCAACTAGGTTGGCAATGGGGGAGTTAACAGGGTGGAAGTGGCACACAAGATGGTATAACCATTGCATACACACAGTAAAGACAGCCACAGGGGATATGCATATAGAAACACATGTTCAGGTGCCAATAGAATAGTAACCCTACATATCCACTTGTGTGTACTATACTGCTACATACACATTACATGCACCACAGAGATTATATGCTGGGGACATAACTTACTATCTCTTACAACAAGTAATCCTGTGAATGTCTTCATGGATGGTGGGATAAAACACCCAAAATAGCAACTGGTCTCATACATTGCTCTTACATACCTGGACAAGTGATAGAATAACAGACTTTGTATCAGCATGATGTTTTAGACAGGTACGACATCTGATGCTGACATGTCTGTCACTATGGTAACTGTGACATATTTGGGAATGATTACTTATAAATGCCCATTGTTAGAGGACACAGACCACATATAGGTTGCAAACATCTGGATATTCCATATGCATTTGTACAGATTACTGGTATGACCTGTATAGTTTAACATGGAGCATGCAAGGCAGATGGCATTAACTGCCTCTTTAAAGTAATGCCATGGGGAGGGAGTCAACAGGGCTTAAAATGGTATAACCAACACACACAACAGCCACAGGGAATGTGCTTCATGCACAAACACACACACAGTACTAAAGTTGCCACTATTGAGATTAGAACCCCTACCTATCTAATTATTTGTACTATATCATTACACAGTTATTGCATGCACCACAGAGCTTATATTGATGAGGAGTGTATACAGGTGCTTCTAAGGTGAATGCCATCAGCAGACCTTGTAAAGTATGGCAATGGAAAGTGAACTGGGTGAGACACACCTCAAAATAGTATAACCCACTCCCCCTGGGATATGGTTCACACACACACACACACACACACACACACACACACACACACACACACACACACACACACACATTTGTCAGGACTGTGATTAGACTCCCTACCTATCTAGTTATTTGTACTACAGTGTTATACAGTTATCACATGTGCTGCGATGCTTACAGGGCTAAGGGTTGTCCTAAGGTACCTCTAAGGTGAATGACGTCACTGGCCCTTGTTAAGTAGGGAAATGGGAAGTGTACTGTGTTGAACACACCTCAAAATGGTATACCCACCCCCCAGAGGATATGGTTCTCATCCAAACACACAGGATATGTCTCTCTCTCTCTCTCTCTCTCTCTCTCTCACACACACACACACACACACACACACACACACACACACACACACACAGTTGTCAGTATTGAGTTTAGAACCCCTACCTATCTAGTTATTTATACTACAGTGTAATGCAGTTATTGCATGCATCACAGAGCTTATGGGGATGAGGGCTGTCCAAAAGTACTTCTAAGGTGAATGACATCAGAAGCCCTTGTAAAGTAGGGCAATGGGAAATATACTGGGTGGGAAAGGCCTCAAAATACTTTAATCTACAAACATACATGCACTTACATGCATACATACAACAGCCAGCACTGAGATTAGCACCCCTACGTAGCTAGTTATTTGTATTACAGTGTTACATAGTTATTGCACATGCCACAGAGCTTATAAGGCTGAAGGCTGTCCAAAGGTACTTCTAAGGTGAATGACATCAGCAGCCCTTGTAAAGTAGGGTAATGGGAAATGTACTGGGTGGGAAAGGCCTCAAAATACATTGACCTACAAACACACACATATTAGCCATAACTGAGATTAGAACCTCTACATATCTAGCTATTTGTCTTACAGTGTTACACAGTTATTGTATGTGCCATGGAGCTTATAGGGTTGACAAGTATCCAAAGGTACTTCTAAGGTGAATGACATCAGCAGCCCTTGTAAAGTAGGGCAATGGCCAGTGTACTTGGTGGGAATGGCCTAAAAGTCTTTAACTTACAAACACACATGCACACTTACATTTGGCAGAACTGAGGTTAGAACCCCTACCTATCTAGTTAGCTGTACTATAGTGTTGCACAGTAATCACATGTGCCACAGAGCTTATAGGGCTGACACGTATCCAAACATACTTCTAAGGTCAATGACAGCAGCAGATCTTGTACAGTCAGGCCTTTGTATGTGTATTGAGGGCGTAAGGCCTCATAATATTTTAACCTACAAACACACACACACAAAGGTGGATGATGTGATATTGCAACCCCCTACCTCAGTACTGTTACACAATGGGGCTCACCTTCATGCTGGCACATGTGACTGATTACAACTGGTATGCAACTGTCCACAGCAGGACATCAGTCTATACCTTTCAGAGTATCAGTGTCTATGACTCACTCTGGGTGTGTGTCTCCCTGTATCTCTCTCTCTCTGTATCACTGTCTGTCTCTCTCTTCCCCATGTCTATGTGTGTGTATGCTTGAAATATTGTTCTATGTTGCCCATATATATGTCTATTTGTCACACGAACAGATGCAGATATATCACATATAGGCCACTTACACCTAGCTGAGGGTACTCCTGTCTGACGGGTGTGGGTAGAGCCAGTTAAGGTGTACATATCTGTCTGTATGCAAAGACATCTATGCACAATACAGTTATATACTCCAATGTGGGTTTAGACATGGGCTGTAATTCTCGAAGTGTAGGAGCATGCCCAGTATGACATTTAGCAAGCATGGGACTCCATTTCAGGGATAGTTGTACTCTGGTCTGGTGTTTTGTGTGCTACAGTCATATCTGTCAACCTGTTAGTGCAAGAAATATGGAGATAGCCTGCCATAACGAGGGGACAATGGCCCAAACATAGGGGGATATTGTAAATATTGCTCTTAATGTAGAAAGATGCTAGAGTAACAGGGTTTGTTTTAGCAGACATCTTCTGAAATAAATGTCATCTGACACTAAAATGTATTGTGTTATTACTTACAGACAGATATCCTCAGATCATCACAGTGATTTACCTGGGAAATACAAGATGTATGATGCACAGACAGAAATTGTGAGCAAAACTATAGACATTTTTGCCCAATCTGGCTGGTTGAGAGGTGTGGCTACAGCTGATTGGCTGATGAAGCTGTGTAAGCAGTCCAGCACCTCAGTGATATACTGGCTCAGGATCTCCTGCTTGTGTGGCATTCTTCTTAACCAATAAGCCATATCCTGGTGTGGGTACAGAGTGCATTCTACTGAGCAGAAATGTCCATTATACATGTGGTATATTCCACATGGCACTGTGATTTCCAGCTATGTCAGTGGCAGAGCAGTACAGAGTAATGTGGTGAACCACTGACAGACATTTATTTATAGGTTGATAGGTTGATATGAGGTTACTAGGCTATTGGGCCTGAAGCCATTATAACCATCGGTGATGAGAGTGTAGCCCATGTTAAGACATGTCAGCACCCAGAGCCCCTGACAGCAGGGAAACAGGTGGAGTGGCAAGATGCCAGGGTAATCCTATGGGCTAGACTTGTAAAGGCTCCGGGGCCATTAGCCTAGTACACCCCTATGAACCTATGAGTCACAGGACTGTATTTTCTGTTTCCCGTGCACTTATACAGGAAGCACTTCACAAAGAGTTTGAGGCACTCTGCTTGATGTTGACAGGGAGTGTAGTCCACAGATGGGGAGTCTGTGGGACTCATATCTGTCACACCAACAAGTCCTATTGATATCACAGACCAGGTTGATGGTGCACCTACAGGTTGTTCGAGTGGGCCTTGCCTTCCAGATGTGCAGCAATCCCATCATGGCAGGGTCTGGATATCTTTGTATGCCAGACAGAGGTCACCTCTGAGGAGGCTGCCTGGAGCTGAACAGAGGGGCAGTGCTGTTAGCCTATCTGTGTAGGGTAGGTGTTTGGGGTCCTGGAATCTCTGTGATCTCTCCAGCTGCTGCATGTGCTTTGTGAGGTACATGCTGAAGAGAGCGTTGTACAAAATAATTGGCCTTATAAGCTTAGAATACATGGATCTTATGACCTCTTTGTCCCTGGATGAGATACCCTTACTTTTGAGTTGACCCATCTATGAAGCGCTCTGTACAATGGAAGCAACATGCACAGACTTCCAGCTGCTATCAACCTGGGTGGCCAAATGCCTCAGTACTGATTGTGTATGTCAGACATTGCTGTTAATGTGATAATATGTGGGGACGTCAGTCTCCCTGATGGAGTTGATGATGCATCTGCAGGCATTCAGCTTGAGGCAATGTTACTGGCAACAGTATTTTTTTTTTTTTTGGTGAGACTCTGTTGTGGGACATCCATATCTCTTTGGATATTGATGACTGTTCCCAGCTTGCAGTCATCTGGCAAGTTGGTTAGCCATAGGCCATAGTTTTTGTCCTGCACCTCAGGGAAGTATATCCCATATACCAGAGGCCCCCAGACCAATCCCTGTGGTATGCCACTCATTACGGGTGTACTGCATGGTTTGGCTACCCCTATTATGATCATATGTGTCTTATCAATGAACCAATTTGCTACCCATCTGGTAAAATACGGATTGCTGTCTAGTTGACAGGGCTCATGTACTATGGCTAGGTAAATAGTGTGTAAGGCTTTGGCCAAGTCGAGGTGGCCAAAGTGCACCATCTTTCCTTCATCCATGCCTTTGTTGGCTGACTCAGGGATGTCATCCAGAGTTCACTGACATACCTCCCCTTGAGAAAGGCAGACTGTGTGGGGTCAAGTATTTGGAGTTTGTCAATGTCCCTGTTAATGAGGTCTATGATGATCCATTGCATGGCCTTGCAGATCAGGCTAGTTAGGCTGATGGGTTTTTAATTTCCCAGATCGGTGAACACTCCACCTTGGTGTACAGAGCTGTCAGTGATGGTCCACCACTCAGCTGTGACAAGGGCAGTACTTAGGCTTTGGTTGTGTAGGGTGCATACTGATTCTGCCAGTTCATGCTTGGGTTCATGTAGGTTGCAGACTGGGATGTATTTAGGTCCCATCGAGTCTGTCTTCTTGTCTTTGAGAGGGCAGTAATACCCTGTTTCCTAGTGATAAGGGTTGGGTGGTTGGGTACTGGGGATGTCCTGCTTTCCTGATGGGGGGACAGACAAGAGACATTTCTGCTGAATCTGTCAGCCAGTAGATTGCCTATATCTACAACATTTGTGTATGTGGTGTCCTTGCCCACCAGTTCTGCATAGATCTGGGAGCTTCCTCTGCAAATGCAGACATATGTGAGGAAGGCCTTATGATTCTCTGTCTTAGATGTGGGCAATATGGACTTGGACATGTCTTTAGAGGGTTTCAGTGGTGCTCTTATTTGTTTGTTCTGGCTAGGGGTGATTAATTCCAGTTGTGCACCTGCTCCTTCTCCGTCCTGAACAGCAATGTCATCCTTTTATACAAAAAACAATGAAATACTTCTGAACCAGATGACTTTATTGGTTAAGCGCTTTCATTCATAAGAACTTCATCAGTAAAACACAGCATAGGCGAAGACCCACACTATACACATAGAGGTAGTGATACTGTGCAAAGACAGTTTCAGAGAGATAACTGTAAACTCTTGGCAAAGCGCAGAATGACTCTCACATTTCAATCAAATTTTAATTCCGTAAATATTAGTAAAGGTTGACTTGTCCTCCATAGTTACATCATAGTTACACATGGAGTTACATATACTATGGAGGACAAGTCAACCTTTACTAATGTTTACAGAACTGAAATTTCATTGAAATGTGAGGGTCATTCTGCACTTTGCCAAGAGTTTACAGTTACCTTTCCAAAACTGTCTTTGCACAGTGTCACTACCTGTACATGTATCATGTGGGTCTTCGCCTATGCTGTGTTTTACTGAACGCAGTGGTTCTGATGAAATTCTTATGAATGAAAGCACTTTACCAATAAAGTCATCTGGTTCAGAAGTATTTCATTGTTTTTTGTATTATTGGTTTGCTCTTGGGTCATGTGGACAATGTCATCCTTTTGTTACATAGTTCCTTTATTGCAGATATTTGCAGACTGGTTTACTCTCCTTTGTGGACGATTATGTCGTCTTGTCAGGTATTCCTGATTTCATGCATCTGTATATATATATATATATATATATATATATATATATATATATATATATATATATATATACTGTATAGTACATTTGTGTACATTTGGACATTTTATTTATTTATTTCAGTTTGATTACCTGGGAAGTCCACTGGGTCAAGAAGTACCCATTTTCAGTGGATACCCGGGGAGAAAAGCTCCAAAGGCAGTACAATCAATGCAATAGAATGTCCACAAAGCAAGAATACATAAAAGAACACTGCAAATGTAAATTACAATAGAATGTCCACACGGCAAGAATACATATTAAGAACACTGCAAATGCTAAGTAACAAAAAAATGTTTTTTTTTTTGGTACTAAAATAATTTGCAACATTGGTGCCTCTCTCTCCAGTGGGGTAGGTGGCTGTTCAGCTGTTTATATCATCAGTCTGGTGGTTGTGCTCAGCTTGGGGACATTTTTGTTTTACCATGGCTAGATGGGGGGGTCAGGCGAGATGGTGATATCGAACGTGACCATTTTTTTGCTGGATCGTGCCAGGGAGGATGATACCATATGGGTACTGCAGTGGTTAATCATATTGGTTACTGCCAAGTCCAACACATGTATCACATCTTGTGGGGTTATCAAGCAGCTGTCCTACAGATTTAGCATTGATAAGATGGGGGAATCTCTGTGCATTTCTGTTCGGGCACCACTGGATTTCCAGTCAGTGGTTGGGTGATATAAGTCACAGGTTGAATCTTTCTAGATTTGTAGGGGGCCAGATATGTGGGTTGGATATGCTGAGTCAGATATGTTTGCCTGTAGCTACCTATAATTTGCATAGGGGTCTTGAAATTGGTTGACTGCACTTGAGTGTCTTGTGCGTGACAGACTGTTTGACCAGCATGGAGGTGTGTATCTGTCTAATATATCTTTATACTCCACCTCCTTTGGCTTTGCTGTGCACATTTTGGGGTTTGGCTGTGTGATAGTATGAGTGATCAGGAAAGGATGGGTTGCTCCCTTTAGCTGTGGAACAGGTTTCTCTGAATGCACAAATGGCATCATCTTCCAGAATTACAAATACTTTCAATGAGTACATTTTCCTGTTTAGACTCCTAGCTTTTAGCAGCATGGCCTTTACTTTGCATTTTGTTGAGTGCTATATGTTGGTAGGATTGACCCTATGACTTTCCCTAAAAAGGCACTATGGAGGAGGCAAGGGCCTTTGCCAGAGGCCTGAAGGCCAAGTGAGACAGATGCAGGCCATCTCTAGCAAAGCAGCATGGTCTGTCAGTCATATGTTCCCAGGCTGACAGGCAGTGGATCGCTCTGGGATGACACCAGTAACTAAGCCAATTGTTACTGACAATCATTTTCTGTTTGCATTGAGCCATCATTCCAGATGATGGTAGAATGCTGCTTAGGGCTAGGGACATACCTGCATGGGACACATATTCAGCAAGTTGAATCATGTCTGTCTTCCTATAGTCCAGGGAGGTACTTCTGAGGTCATTCACACTGTCATGGACCAGGCCAGAGTGATAACAGTACCTCTTGTGGAGTGATCTGTATGCATGTGTAATATGGTGAATTCTGGCACCTGACAGACAAGTGAGCATGACTTTCTCCTTATCCAGCCTGGTGAGAGGCACATATGTGTGTCTCACAATGGAGTTTCCTATGAGTAACATATTGTTTTTATGGTAAGGCCTTAGTGGTTGGGGAACACTGGTGTGTGGACTATGCTTGTTCTGTGGTGTGTAGGTTTGTGGAGTTCCCATGTGTTTTTGCCTATGAGGTGTCCTTTGTTTGCGTTTTTGTTTTGTTGTGGACCTCCACTTACTTGGGTGTTTGTTGTGTAGTTGTGGGTGATGTTTACTGACTCCATACCCTGCAGGGTATGTACATTACTGCACAATTTGTTCTGGTGTGCACATTTTCCATTTGTCTGGCCAGTGGTTCCTCTTCCCCTTATGTGTATCTCTTTGTCCTTCTGCAGTCCAGTCACAGCCTTTGCCCACCATGGCTGCTGTTATGTAATTGTATTTCTGGTGTGAGCGGGGTAGACGCCATAACATCACACACTGGGTTATGGACTTCACACCTCTGAGTGTACCTATTTAGCAGGGTGTCCATCATTGCACCACTACATCTGCTGTGGTCCTCAGACAGTTTGTGTTGCTATGTTATTATGAGGCTACATGTTGGCCCTAGTTGTCAACCTGTCACAGACTGACATCTGGACAGGCCCATATATGACAGTCAGACACAGGCCCACACATGGGGAAAGGGTGTTAATAATGCTCTGCCAAACATTGACAGTTGGGGGACCGGCTTGGTATTTGCTTGCTTTTTCTTATTGGTATGATGTTTGCTTCTCCACTGTCTGCCACTAATGTTTTGACATGAACCTTTCTTGTTTTGCATATAGTTTTGCAGACAAATGCAACATTAGGACAAGCATAACAGATAAATGTGGCATACATGTGGTCCATCTGTAACAGCCTGTTATTAAGGGGGTATGGATGGTGGCCAGTGACTTGTTGTCAGTACTGACACAGTCAGGTGGCAGCCATTTATAACCTGGCAGTACACTAATTTTCAGGTACCTGCTGTCCTACTAGACACCATACCTCTCAACCTATTACAGTCAGAAATCTGGAGAAAGCTATAATTTATTGGGTGACAAAGGGCCAAAATAGGGACAGGTGTTAAACATTGCCCTTACAAATGTAGATAGCTGCTACAATAACAGGTTTTGCATTAGCATGCAATTTTCTAAAGGGTATGAAGTCTGAAACTAAAATCTGTTCATTATTTTCTGACTTAGTCTTTCATGATTTGCCAATGACTTGCCATTAAACCACAATTTCATGACAAACAGCAAACTTATGATGCAAAACTCTGGGTATTCTGCAAATATCTGTACAGCTGAGAGGTATGCTAGGCACTGTGTGGATTACTCTGAGCTGTGTACTGTCCATATGAGTGGCCCCCTGTCCCTGACTTGTTCATCTTTCCTGCAGTAATGGATATTGACCTCTGGACACTGTGTACAGGTCCTACTGTAGGTGTAGCTGACATGCAAAATAGTTGGCACAGAAAGTCTTGGAACATGGACCCTGTTAACCACAATACTGTGCCTAGGCCAATAAGCAACTACAGCCAAGTGTAAGTGCTGCCCACTTCCTGACAGTATTAACCATGCATATACACAGCTCATCGACCCCTGCATGTTGTGGACATGCAACAAGTTATCAAGTTGATTGGGATAGCCCTGGGAATGTGTGCTCTGCTGCTATTACCCTACAAACATACATGCTACTGCATTTCTTTGAGGAGACGGGTGTGTTGAGGGGTGGGCATACTTGTCAACTGTATACATTTGCACAGACTGTGCAGATGTTGGCTTTACTTTTTGACTCCATTTAGCATAGTGTTGTGTCTGTCTTGGAGAATACTGGTATATCACTATAGACTGAAGGTTAGGATGTAATGGCAGACATTTGGGTTTCAGACTTGCTACCCTTTGTTGTCGCCTCACAGTAAGAAGCTGTCCGGTTCGATTCTCAGCTAGAGCGTCTTCTGCATGGAGACATGCGTGAATGGGTGTACCTCCGTTGAAGGTTGTGTGTCAGGGCTGGCAACTCGGCACGTAAAAGTCAACTGCCAATCATTAGCGGACTGGCGTTCCGATGTGGTGACCCCTAACCGGGAAAAGCCGAAAGACACAACAACAACTTCCTACCCTTCAGAGACTTCATGCAACTGCAAGACCTGCTGTGATATCACTGTGTAAGTCTATAAGAGGACTATTTCATCATTGTCCCTATATGTTGGCCTTTTCCAGACATATCTTACTGGATTTCTACAGCTGACTTGCTGGGAGGGGCTGAGGGGTGAGTATGTGACCCCAACCTTGACATCCATTGCATGTGACCTATGACTCCCCCCCCCCCCCAGTTTATTTGTTCCCCACATACACTGCAGTGAGTTTTGTCAGCTAGGGGACTACTGCATACTCTGCAGAAGCCAGTATTGGGCAGAGATTTCCTGTTGTCCCACATAGCTGTCAGTTGTCTGCTGCTATGAGCTGCAAAATTGGTCAAAGCTGTAGTTCAGACAGTCTCTTCAGCAAGAAAAAACACATCAGGAACAAAAAAACAAATTTATTCTCCAAAGCTTTTGGGTTAACACCCTTCCTCAGTGCATTATAAAATCAATGAGTACATCCATTTTAAATAAGAGCATCAATTAATCACATGTCAGCCAGCTACCACCCCCTCCCGTTTTTTTCATTTATACAAATTCATGCAAAATTTAAAGTCACAGAATTGTTTAAAAGTCACAGAATTATTAAAAAATTATTAAAAGCACTTATTAAACATAATACAGTTAATAAATATGACTTAGGTTAATAAATATAGCTAAGTTAATGAATATAACTATAACTAATAACATTTCATTCTTATTTTATTTATTTTTGCTTTTTTACTAAAATAGATTTTATACTTGCCACACTATTGATACCTGGTTTACTATCTGCTCTCAACCTTACTATCCATTCATATTCTCTTGTTTCTAAAAAAATATTTAAATCACCATCCCTCATACTCATAACTACTATATCCATCACTCTGAATTTAAAATTATGCCTTGGATCATTGTCTGTTATATGTTTACTTAATGCATTTGTATTTATACTTCTCCTAATATCTGATTTATGTTCCACTATTCTTTCCTTTAGTTTCCTGGTGGTCTTTCCCAAATAAAACAAGGGGCAGGCTACACAGGTAGCTAGGCATATAACTTGTGTTGTGTTGCAGTTTGCATAACAGAAATACTTATACTCCTTTTTTGTTACAGGGTGCACAAACTTATTCTCCCCCTCATAGATATCACAGCAGCTACAGTTAAAGCACTTAAAAGTACCTGTTTTATTTAATACATTCTTTCCTTTAATATGTTTAAAATCATTATAACATAACTTTAACTTTAAGCTACTCACATTATTAACACCCCAACCCTCATTATCTCAACACACCCTCTGTTACCTCTCCTCTTATCTCCCTAAATCTCTTCCCCTTCTCCCTCCTTGTTACAACAACCTACCTATTGACAACTCTCCTAACCTGCTCACAAGACTCTACCATCCATTTTCTCCCACTTCTCAAACTGATATAATGCCTACTTCAACTATCCCACACCAACCACAAGTATTTTTCTTATCCACTCTCATACCTCTTCTAACCACACCCTATCTCTTGACCTCCTATGAACACTCACTATACTCTACTCTTCTCTTCCCTGCCAAACACACTTCCACACCACCATTAATTAACTATCCCAACCTCCTTAACTTTATATCCAAACCCACCTACCTACTAGCCACATATCATAGACTAGCTCACATTAAGTATACTAACCGTAATACTAAAAATTATAATAGACTATTATTGTAACCCTCTCAACCCTAAACACACAACACTCCTCCTCTCCCTACTAGATGGAGACATTCACCCTAACCCTGGCCCAAACCATAACCTTAACTCTACAAACAGCAACCCAAATAAAACTAGTACACTAACACCTATCAAACCTTCTAACTCACTCTCTATAGTTCACCTCAGTATACGCAGCATTTGCAATACAATTACTCAACTTCATGCCCTTTTAGATGTCCACCTATTTGACATCCTATGCCTATCTGAAACTTGGTTAAAACCTACTGTTAAGGACAATGAAGTCACCCCACCAGGCTACAATATCATTGGACTAGACCGCAGAGCCAAAAAGGGAGGAGGAGTAGCAATCCTCTATAAAGCAGAGCTACAAGTTAGCACTATAAATCTTAGCACACCTTCAGACAATAGTACTGAAATACTTATCACTAAATTTCAAATCAACACACATAAGGCTATTAATATTATCTGTATATACCTTCCTCCAGGAAATAATATCAGTACACTCGAGAATATCCTTAACTGGCTTTCCATAAATTTGCCACAAGAAACCATAGTCCTAGGAGACTTTAATATAGACTGGAATACATGTAGTACTGCACACCCAACCACCCATATCAACCTTTATGGCTTCTCACAAACTATTGACCCCCCTACCAGAACTAACAAACCCAACAACAAAGAAAGTACCTTGGACTGGATACTTACTAATAGTCCCCATCAAGCATACAAAGCAGGAACCCTCCCAGATGACCTAAGTGACCATTCATTAACCTATATTATCAGACATAAAACCAACCTAACTTTCCCTTTCTCATACAGAACACTACACACCAAAAAGCAATTTAACCCAGAACTTTTCCAAACTGAACTCAAACAATGTAATTGGTCACCATTAAAATCTCTCCCAATCAGTGAAGCAGTAGATTACTTCATTTCTACGTTCCTAACCATCCTGGACCATCACGTCCCATCACGCTCTGTTAGAAATAAAACTAAACCAGCCCCTTGGCTCACTAACAATACTAGGCAAAAAATCCTAATTAGAAACAAAACCTGGACAAAATGGCGTTCTACTAAAAATCCTTTTGATCACCAAATCTTTAGACAACATAGAAATAATACAAAAAAAGCCATCCTGTTAGACAAAAAGAACTTCTACCTACAGCACTCCTACCATAAGGAACCACAAAAGTTTTGGACTAGCATTAACAAACTTCTATACCCAGGTCAATCAATCTCTCCCAACCCACTTGGCTCCAACCCTAACAATCCCTCTCAAACTGCTAATGCCTTCAATTCTTTCTTCACAGATGCTATCCAAAATCTTGCTAGCCATCTATCTCCTGATACCTCAAATCTGCCTACTTCTACCACTATCCCACCCCCACCATTTCATACTTCCTTCATTTGCTCCATTCTCCAAAGACTAAAACCTACCACCCCATCAGCAGACCAACTCCCAGCAGAATTCCTACAAAAAGGAGCTAAAGCCATTGCTTACCCCATTTCCATACTGATCAACAGAACCATAAGTGAAGGAACTATCCCATCCATCTGGAAAATGTCCCATATTATCCCACTACATAAAGGGGGACACTCCAATGACTACTATAACTTTCGTCCTATAGCTCTGCTATCTCCTCTTGCAAAAATAATGGAAACATGCATCCATAAGCAACTACTAAACCACCTTCTCCATAACAACTTACTTGCCAACTGTCAACATGGATTCAGACCTTTCCACAGTACTACCACTGCCCTACTATCCTTCACAGACAGCATCAATAAAAACCGTAACAATAATATTCTTTCCTCTGCAGTCTTCATTGATTTATCTAAAGCCTTTGATATTGTTAATCACCAACTCCTCCTACACATACTGAAATCCCTTTCACTTAATCCCCTAGCCATAAATTGGTTCAAATCTTACCTGGAAAACCGGCAGCAGGCTGTACTCTGGCAAAATAAACTCTCTAATAACCTTCCTATTTCCCTCGGTGTTCCACAGGGCTCCATTTTAGGCCCACTCCTATTTTCCATTTATATTAATGACCTTCAATCAGTAATCCCACACACCATCTGCATTCAATGAAATAAATGTGTTCACCGGCATGTGGTTGCATGGCATCCAGGAAATGGTCAAGTACCCTGAATGCAGATACCTGTGAGACCCCCATGATGTCCCCAGTAGGACTTTGGAAAGTACCTGTAGCTAGTATTATTAAGGCTACACATACCTTGGTTTCAACTGGGATGGGTTCCCCTCTGTTGACTCTGGGTCAGAGGTGAGGCTGGCAGAGCTTGCTGAGTTGCTGAAGTATGTCCCTGTCCACCCTGTAGCGCTCTAGTATCTCCAGATTGTGTAGCCCCTGGAAGATTACCCTGGGTCTGAATACTCTTTCCTCCTCAGTCTGGGCTGGTTATCAGCATTATCCTTATCACCACCCTCAGTCTGTAGCACTTACAGATGCAGCAAAGCAGCCCCTAAGATTTTGTCAGTTAAAATTCCCAAGTGTGTACACCAATAGTGCAGAGTTTGTGGGAAAAAAATCAGACTTAAAAGTTTTTGCATACTTTATACTGGTGTGCTGCAGATGCTGCCTGTGTGATTGGCTGACTATGATACATTCCACCTGTCAGCTATATTATTGAGGAGTTTGAATGGGCCACTATGAGTGATGCATGACATTTAAAACCAAAAATATATATTTTCAATGTCTCCATAAGCTCCATAATGCATGACATTTAAAACCAAAAATATATATTTTTGGTTTTAAGTGTCATGCATTATGGAGCTTATGGAGACATCGAATTCTATAGGATAAGCCCTTTGTAAAAGTCATTTCATTTTATATAAGGATGGCACACAGTTTTATAATTGAAAGAAACAGTATTTAATACTACAGTTTAAAATATTTGTTTTTAAACCTTTTTATCTTTGTACGAGGTAAACACAACATAATTGTTTAAATAGTCATGTGATTTAATGGAAACTATTTAATGTAGTAAATCACAGACCTACTACTTCCTTGACAAAGCTCGGATTTACCCGAGTGAAAGCGCTTGGTGAATTTTGGTCGATTTTTATTTCTCTAATAAAAAAGTTGTGAAACAAGATCGAGCAGCCCTTGTATTTTAAAGAGGCTAATTACTTATTTTCAACTCTGCTTCCGGGTTCTGTTTTCCTGAGTTTTATTGCTTTGTGGTACTTGTTGTTCTTTTTGATTTATTGGATTATTCGAGACTCATGGCAGAAGGAACGGAAGCTGAAGGCTTTGGACAAACGTCGGCAATGCTCAGAGACGACACAGATGAATCGGACACAGTTCCGGTTACCAGAGGAGAGTTTAAACAAGTACTCTCTCTCTTGACACAGTTGACTACTCGTCTTAATGAATGAACACAGACTTCCAGCTCACAGATTCCTGGCAACCAGCAGCAATTAATAAACGGCTTTGATGGTCGTGTCATGGCTGGAACAGTAGAAAACAACTCTATGTTATCTAACAGAGGATTAAACAACAATCTTCCGTTTCCCAATAGTGGCGGACAGGCCAGCACTAATACCAATCTTCCAAATGAGAACAATGGGCAGAAAAAGAAATTTGATTTTGGCACCTGGACTGCACAGCAATTTTCTTTCAAAAAAGGTACTGTGTTAAACGATAATACTCGCAATGTTGAAAATAATTTTTTTGACTTTAAAGAAAAACTTTACTTAAACAAGAACAACCAAATGGAAATTAATTACTTAAATGAATGTATACATCTGCAAAGGGTCCCTAAAGGTTTGAGCTTTTTCAAGTTCCCTAATAATGTCCAGCAAGGTTCTAACCTATATGACCAGCTCTGTGATATTTTCAACAGGGCAGGTTTGGAAATGATAAAATGTATGGTCAATGAATACGAGAAAAAAGCAGACAATCTGTTAAAAGAACTGAATGGGTTAAATGACATGATGGTAAGAGATGAAAAGTTTTTTAGTGTTAAAAGAGACTACGACAGATTGTTTGAGGAAATTGACCAACATTGTAACAAAGTAATAAACCGGAAAATCAGGAAATTGGAAAGGGATCTAGTTGAATACAGGGAAGGGAAAGCTTTTCCCCTTCCATACACAAAGGGAAGGAGAAATAATGTTAATGAAAATGTATTCCTTGAAACAGGTGGGGAGAGTAGGTTTGACCAACCCACAAATAGGGGAATCGACACAGTTAGAAGGAGTGAAAGGATTGCCGAAAAGAATAGAAAACCCTCAGTTCAGGATTTTCAGTTTCCCCCCAGGAGAGGGAAGGGACACAGGGACCAGCACAACAGCTGAAACTACCCCCCGAATTGAATGAACAAACGGAAGCGAGTGCTTTGACCACCTTTGATCAGTATAATGAAAAACAAATAATATGTAGGACGAACGATTTCACTATTTTTAATTACACTGACTTGGAACTCATTGAGAACTACTTTGATTTATTCTCTAAAGGTTTTCATTTTGTTCCCCTAAGGCCCTCCTTTGTGGTTAACACTCTGATAGATTTAAAAATGTTTTTGAGACAACTGAACTTAAATCTATTTTTCAAAGGACAGGAGAATTCTTTCAAAACCTTTACTAGGAAGAGTACCTTAAACCCTCCTATTCACCCCTCACTAAAAATATTTGAGGAGCTTGTGGAGAACGATATTAGGAAGCTAGAATAACAAAATTATACTAGGTTGCCAAATAATATACCTGAAGATCAATTGGCATTAATCAAGCATTTGAAAAAGGAGGGATGTAGGGTTATGAAGCCGGACAAAGGAAGGGGTACAGTTCTTATGTACACTATTGACTATGAAGCATTTATACATGACATGCTCCAGGACCCTGAACAGTATGATTTAGTCTCAAAGAACGAGATTTAGATAGCATATGCTAAGATAAACTACCAGTTACAAGACCACTTACTACAAAATGTGATCAATGAACAACTTTATAATTATTTATTTGTTAAAAAACCCAAGATAGCCCAAATTTTAGGGATCTCCAAGACACATAAGTCAATAGATCCACCCAAATTTAGACCAATTGTTTCTGGGGAAGGGAGTGTTACGGAACCCTTGGCAAAATTTGTTGATTTTTCTTTGAAACAACACATAACTAAAATAAAGCATATTTGTAAGGATTCTTGGGAGTTCCTGAAAGGGATTGATCAAGCTTTTTTTCACCCAGAAATAATTATGGTCACAGTAGATTTCATCGACCTGTTTCCGAGTATTCCACATCAGACAGATTTAGAGTGGTTTGGGTATTACTTAAGCACTGAATCAGGATTGAGTTCTGGAACAACAAATCTTCTCTTAGAACTCATGGAACTGGTACTAGAAAATAACTTCATGCATTTTAATGGCGAATTCTATCGTCAGAAAAAAGGAGTGGCAATGGGGGCCTCTTGTGCCTCCCTTTACGCCAACCTGGTCTTATATCATTGAGAAAAGAACTTCATTTTCACAAGTTCATGGTACCAGGATATAATATATTACAGGAGATTTTTAGGTGACAACTGTATTTTATGGAAAGCGGATGAGAAGAGCCTTTTAGATTTTCTTGATTACATTAACAACACAACACCATTTTTGAGGTTCACTTATAAGATTGACAATGACAGGTTGAATTATTTGGATGTCACCTTGTTCAAAGACTATGTCAATCAATGCTTTCAGTCAAAAATACACAGGAAGAGTTCCTTTTCTAATGCCTATCTTAATTATCATAGTGGACACCCCTTATACCAAAAAAAGGGGATATGTAAAGGGACAATTGATCCGGGCTTCACGAATGTCTAGTACTCTGGACATTTTTAAAGAAGAAATAAGGACTCTGAAGAAACTTTTCATGGAAAAAGATTACCCTGAAAGTTTAATAGAGAGTTTAGTATTAGAAGTGACCCAATACAGAGATGTTAGATATGCTCCTTTATTGGGCTCTGGATTTACTGAATTGTCCATTATTCAAAAAGTAGACAGCTGTCCCCCAAAAAACAGTTTTGTACACACCTTCTCTAGTAACTCGGACAAAATCGAACAAATAGTATGCAAATACTGTCCTATTCTTAGGTTGCACGAAGATATTAAAACCCACACCCCATTAATTCCACATTTTGTTAGGAAAAGGGATATGAACTTAAAGGAACTCTTAGAGGGTAAGCAAGAGAACAAATTGGACATGGTTAGGAGGAAACTTGGCACCCATGCATGTGGGAATTGTAAGCAATGTCATGCCATGTTAAATCAAACTTCCTTATACCTTCCGTCTAGGAAGTTTAGATACACCTCTATGAGGTATTTTAATCGTGGGGTGAAAGGGGTAGCATATCTTGGGTGTTGTATGACCTGCTACAGTTTTTATGTAGGCAAGACAGAGAGAGTTTTTAGGAGAAGGGTATATGAGCATTTTAACGACATCACTAACTGTAAGGAGAGCAATGCTTTTTATAAGCATTCCTTGGTTTGTAAAGACATGATTATAAAATTTGTAATTTTAGAACAGATTACACCGGACATTCGTGGGGGCAGCTGGGAAACCAAATTGGAATATCGAGAGTTATTTTGGCAACTCAAACTAGATTCCAACAGGTTTCCTGGCTTGAATGACAGTCTTAATATTAGTAGTGTTTTAAAACTGAGGCATGCCCGCCTATAGGAAAGAGGACTGTGTAGGCTATTTTCACTCACTTAATTATAGATTGTTTAGAGACTTTTTACTGAGTATTTTTTGGTTCATTTAAACCAAAGACTTGTAAATAGAAAGTCCTAGGTTATTATTTTAGACTGTAGGGCAGTGTGTTAACCATGTTTTTATATTATATATTTTTTACCAAGGATCTTTATATTTTTGGTTTTAAATGACATGCATTATGGAGCTTATGGAGACATTGAATTCTATAGGATAAGCCCTTTGTAAAAGTCATTTTATATAAGGATGGCACACAGTTTTATAATTGAAAGAAACAGTATTTAATACTACAGTTTAAAATATTTGTTTTTAAACATCTTTATCTTTGTACGAGGTAAATATAACATAATTGTTTAAATAGTCATGTGATTTAATGGAAACTATTTAATGTAGTAAATCACAGACCTACTACTTCCTTGACAAAGCTCGGATTTACCCGAGTGAAAGCGCTTGGTGAATTTTGGTTGGTTTTTATTTCTCTAATAAAAAAGATTTGAAACAAGATCGAGCAGCCCTTGTATTTTAAATAGGCTAATTATTTATTTCCAACTCTGCTTCTGGGTCCTGTTTTCCTGAGTTTTATTGCTTCGAAGAATGGAGTATCACAAAACAAATACAGAAAGATGGGTATTCAGGCTGTAGAGAAAAGATAAAAGCAGACACATATAGCTGATGAACAATGAAGGGTGACTATGTTTTTTGTTGTATTAATGTGTTGTTCAAGAAGGGTGAATTGCAAGAAGTAGAGCTACAAGCATGGATTTGGGGTGCAGGGTAGTTAATGTTAGGGTCACGTAAGTGTGAGCTAATGACAATGACAATTTACAAGATTAGGAAAAAGGATAACTGTCAGAATGTCAGATCCTGGCTGCAGCTAACTTTGCAAAAATAAAAGTTAATAAAGTCCTCTTTCCATAGGAAAAATCAGTCCAGTTAAGGGTTTAAGGAGATCTTTATTTAATAATGGACACTCAGTGTTTTTGTTTTCCAGTCCTTGACATCTCTCTCCAATTCCTTCATAGTCTTTGTAGGTGATCTTTAGTTTAAGAATTCTTCCAGGGTGGCTTCCTGTTCTATTTTATTGTGCTTCAGCAGGATGGCAAATAAGTTCAGGCTGGCTTCTTCAAGCACTTTGTCACATTCCTGAATAAGGGCTTCTTCAGCGTTGTTTGAAGAGTGTGAGGCCCTTTGGGATTTTTTTTTTTTTTAGATGGATGAAGCCATTGTCCATTTTGTCCATTAGTTCAGTATCAGTGGTGGTGCTCCTAGATAATTCCTGCCTGACTTCCTGGGGAAGATCTGCCCAGGCTGGGGTCTGTAGCAGATTTAAGTCTGGAGAACAAAATTACCAAGTTGCCATCACTGAATAAAGATCTGCTTAAACCCTTAATTGGACTGATTTTTTCCTCTGGAAAGAGGACTTTATTTATTTATTTTTGCTAAGTTTTGCTACATTAGCTGCAAACTGGATCAGACATTCTGAATAGTTATCCTTATAACTAATCTTTTACTTTGCCCTCTAGACTGATGAGACTGCAGGCTGGAATACCAGATCAGTGCTTCATAGATTTCTCTTTTTCACTAATGACAAGGACAGTGAACATGGAAGTGCCTTAATAAAGGTTGCTCATGAATAACTGGGAAAGGAGAAGTGGAGTACAGGTAAGAAAAAAGGCAAAACACTTCTTTATGAAGGGGGAAAGGGAGTGAGAAGAATCAGAATCTAGGTAGTTCAGTGTCCAAGCAAGTAAGGTATGGGAAGGGAGGGAGGGAGTTGTTGAAGTCACATAGTGTATCATCTTCCAGACACAACAAGGCAGGAGGATGAAACACTAAAGAAGAGAATAAAGGATTAAAGAAAAAAACAACCACCAACCAAAACCAGAACTTGGGTCCACTTAAGAAGTCACAAAATACAGAAAATACACAGAAGGATCCAAGGACGACCAAAGGCTTCCAAAAATAAATCCGTCTTTAATGTACAAAATGTAAAAGCATAAGCGGTTTCATAGCAAAGCTACTTCATCAGATGCATTTCACAACTAAAATTCTTTACTCATTATATATATTAACTAAAAAGATCACATGACTAAAAACTTTGCTTCCTTAAAGACATATTACTAACAATATTCAGCACAATATATTTATATGTAAATATTGAATAACAAACATCCAACAAGGAATACAAAGTTACATATATATGTAAATATACCTAAAATAATAAAAATAAATAAAAAACATGTACTTATATTTAACGGGTCTATATTAGATCATTGAAACAGCAGAATTTCAAAAGATCTAATATCGAACCCAATATCACGAATGCTGAAAACAGCAAAGCTGCACAAAACCAAATTCTTTCCTAGGGAAAGAATTTGCCGTTGTTGTGGCTTTGTTGTTTTCAGCGATGAGGAGGATAGTTATAGGTTGGGTTAAGGTAAGTGTGTGATTGTGCGGACGTTCGGGTTAGGACGTGGGTTGGGTGAGTTAGGGTTAGGGCGCGGGTCAGGTAAGTGTGTGATTGTGACAGAATTTGGGGTTAGGGGCAGGTTAAGTGAGTTAGGGTTAGGGCACAGGTGAGGTGAGTGTGCGATAGTGAGAATTTGGGGTTAGGGGCGGGTTAAGTGAGTTAAGGTTAGGGAGCAGGTGAGGTGAGTGTGCGATAGTGACTGACCTTATGGTTAGGGTCTGGGTTAAGATAAGTGGATAGATAATAGTGTATGTGTAGTGTAGTGTAGAGTTAGATGTAACTTTTAAATGTATGTGTGTGGATTGCTGATTTTTAGTGTTCTTGTGGTGTGTGTGTGTGTGTGTGTGTGTGTGTGTGTGTGTGTGTGTGTGTGTGTGTGTGTGTGTGTGTGTGTGTGTGTGTGTGTGTGTGTGTGTGTGTGTGTGTGTGTGTGTGTGTGTGTGTGTGTTTCTCGGGAAAAAATTCGTTATTTTGAGGTTTCGATATCATTAGGGTTCGGGTTTTGCAGTTCAACGTTACTGCATTTGATAATGAGCCATTTCGATGATCTGATATAGACCCTATTTAACAATTATTATTCAAAATAATTAAATACCAGATTACTTCCTATTTAGTGGTCTGGCTTTAAGCTTCGGTCTTAATGGTATCCTGTCATTCAGGCCATGTCCATAGTCCCCTCTTAGTCTAACTATCCATTTGGCTTCCAACTGTTCAGTTTGATTTCTGATGTCCCCTTTCCTTATATTTTCATGCACACATCATATTATCATAAACTTAAAATAATGAGAGGCATCAGTGTCTACAATATGTTTGGACAAAGCACCGAGTGTATCTGAATAAAAGATTAGTTTAAGAGGAGGGAGAGAGCAATGCTTGAAGTTTATTTGAATCTGTCAGAAGCAGACTAAAATATTCTGAGCTCCAGAGTATAATGAGAGAGAGAGAGAGAGAGTTAGCAGGGTCTTGGACCTTGAGGGGGTCTGTTAGCTGGTAGACAACTGTACTACAAGAAGGATAGAATTATTGGCGTAGTACTAACCGGTGGAAGGGATGACTGATGTCCAGATGAAGGAACAGTTAACTAGCAGTGATCAAGTCTTTATGTGATTTAGAGTGGACAAAAGCATTGGAATACAAAATACAATGATAACGGCATCAGTATAGGATATAGGAAACTAAATTATGGTGATAATTGGAAAAGGGTCAAAGACACCTTAGGAAATTGGAAACAAAAGGTTCGACAAGAAACTGAGGAAGAGGCAAAAAAGAAAAGCAAAAGGGTAATGGAGTGGCTATAAATGAACATGAAACTAGTTATTAGGGCAAAAAAAACACAGTCCATACAAGAAGTAGTAATGAAGGGGTAGGAAGGCTGTGATAGCACAGTACTAGGAAGATAGCAAAAGGGCAACAAAGGTGGTGAAGGGAAATGAAAGGGAAATGGAAAAGGAGCTAAAGAAGAAAACAAGGGAAATGGAAGAGGAACTTAAGAAAAAAACACAGGCTTTTTAAATATATAGCAGAAATGAGGAAGGAAGTTTTGGAACTGGCCAGGATGAGCAAAGATGGGAGGGAGAGCACAGAAGAGTGGGAAAATCAGTAGTACTGAATGAATGCATTGCTTAATTCTTCACTCTTCATAAAGAAAAGTAAGTGGTAGCAGAGGTATAGCCAAAAATGTTATTTTGTACTTAGACCTCATACTGTTTCCCCGTCACCTAAATTTCAATTAAAAAACTACTTAACACTCAAAATCTTGCACTTACAGACTTTGGAAAGGATCGCATCATTTTCAGTTGTTGCACTTCAGAAGTGAATTCCTATCAGGTAAGCATGTTGTTGCATAGCTCTGTGCAGTGCAAATTAGTTTAGACAGGTCCAGACATCCTGAGTCCTTTGAGCCATCAAGTTTGCAAGTGATGCTTAAAAAATATACTGATTTGTATACACCGAGTAGGCGTAGCTACACCATTAATGTAAGGTGCCATGCTTGGAGGAAAACAGGGCGGATTGGGGAAAACTGTGGACACAGATAAATACTGAAAGGAAGGAGGTGAAGAGAGGAGTGTCTGCACTTTGGGAGGATAAACTACAAGGTTAAGGTGGGCTGCATATGATACAAATGAGGAATCCAGTCAGTTTTGTCAGGGTCACCAGATGAGATTTCTAAGAAATCACTAACCATTATCAAAATGCCTAAGAACTTGAGGGCATGAAGTACGGTTGCATTGTACAGGGGTAGGGAGGTGAAAATTATTTTAACTACAAGACTATTAGCTTAATAGCATTAAGTGAGGGAGAAGGAAAGCTCCTGGTGACAGCAACACTATTAGCTTAGCAAGAGTGGCTAGGGAACTAGGAAAACTCTTGAGGGTAGTGCTAGAACACTATTAGCTTAGCAACATTGCCTGATTACTCTCCTGGAAGGCAACATTCTGCAGGATTGTAACCACAGGAGCTCATATTCATAGCCGGCCAACTAGGGGTGCTTTTCCTGTATTTATTTGATGTAGTTAGGCCAGGATGGGGGTACCGGGTAGTGTGCTGGGGAGCGCCATGGAGTCCTTTTGCCAAGGACAGCATTTGACCTAAGGCCACTCCTGCTCATATTCAATTTTCAATCAAATGTAAATGTAAACTTATAGAGGAGTACCAGCAGACATGATCTACATGGACATCTCCAAGAATTTTGAAGCAATCTTACACTGGAAGCTAATAGAAAAAATAGAGGAGCTGGGGAAAGGACAAAGACTGAGGAACTTAACTGCTGTATTATTGAATGGGGTTATGATGAGTGCAACATGTCAAGAATAAAGAAAACAACAACTGGATTAATGCAATTGCACTCTTGGGTTCAGTATTCTTCAGTGTGTTTGTTTCAGGTATCGCTATGGGAATAGAGAACATGATAGGTTCATTATACTTGCTAATGACACAAAGATGTTCACATCAGTACAGGATGAGGGAAGAGTCTAAAGAAAAATTTAGAAAGTTGACGAAGTGGCCAGAAAGGTGTCAGGAAAATACAAAGTACTGCACTTGGGCCAAAACAACCTAGGTGTGATGTAGGACATAAGGGGAATGCAACTGTACACAGAAGAACCCCCTGCAAGATTGAGTTAATTACTTCAGCCCTGGGTCCTCCCTCCCTGCATTTAAGTAAAAAGGAATTTCCTCCAATTAATTCCCGAAGGCACCTTGAATCCCAGCTGCTTGCCTGGCACACTAAAAACTACCATTGAAGGAGTCCCCCCTACAAGATTGAGTTAATTACTTCAGCCCTGGGTCCTCCCTCCCTGCATTTAAGTAAACAGGAATTTCCTCCAATTAATTCCTGAAGGCACCTGGAATCCCAGCTGCTTGCCAGGCACACTGAAAACTACCATTGAAGGAGTCCCCCCTACAAGACTGAGTTAATGTATGTGCTTAAAACAAGGAAATTAATTACTGCATACTTGCTGTATGACCTTCTTGTGTGCACTCCAGCAGCCTACCGCAGACTGGTTTACTCCCTCCCCCTTCTAATTCCCCCTAACCTAGAACTTACTAAAACCTACAATGGGTTTGGTCATTTCCCTGCTACTTACTATTTTTTCTCCACTAGGTGGAAGTCTCTGCCTATACAACCCTTAGCCTCTCAGTTCTTTCCCAACTGGTTTGTAGTCTTACTCTAAGAACTGGCTGAAATTTAACTTCATTAAATTACAAACATCTTTTTTCAACTTGCACAACTCTCTTGAAAAACTAACCTACTCTACCTTGCCTGGCACTTGTAGCTCAAAACTTTCTATTATAGCTATTAAACTACACTTAGCTGATACTTTTTTGCTGCACTCACCTCTTTGGCTCTTTCTGCTCCGTTCGCCCTGCGGGTTCACTCCGCTCCCCTACCCTACCCCCAATTCCCACCCACCCCCAGTGCTCTTAGCTTTATTCCTCATATTACCTCACCCCTCAGCCCAATTAGCCAATACCTTTCCTCTCCTCAATAACCCACCTACCCACACAAAATCATCCCTCATACACTCCTACAATCACATCCCTCCCTCATACTTATACCCTCTCCCACTGTTCTATAAGTTCCAATATAACTCTAAAACTTTATTTCTCCCTCCCTTGATTCCCATAATAACTCTAATACTTTACTACACATTATTCTCAGTCATAACCATCAATACCCTTTAAAATCCACATTTCTCTCTCTTTATAATCCATCTCTCTCTCTCCTCTGACATGTTCTCTTTAAGTCACCACATCCTCCAAGCTCCCTACCACATTCTTCTGTTACTAATTCCCTTATATCAAGCTACCTCTTAATCCTCTCATGCCTGTCCAATACTACCAACAAAAACTATCTTCAAATATACTCTCCCATACCCTCAATCTTTCTTTCATTTCCACTCTATCTCCCCTTCCCTCATTCAATCCAACCCTCTGCACCTATTCCATCCAAAAATCTTCTGCTCTAAACCCAAGTTAGTGTCTTTTACTCCTATCTCTAATCTTCCCAAACCTACACCTTGCAAACCAAAATGCCGAAAGGATGCCTCCTTCTACAAACTAATCCAAGCAGATGACATCCATCCTAACCCTGGTCCCATAACCTGTAACAACTCCACCAATCCCACATCTTTTTCCACCCTTCATAATACCCTAAAGATCTTTACAATAAATGCACAGAGCCTTAGCAATAAGTCTCACCTATTCCACACCTGGCTAAGCCATAACCAACCTGACATCTTAGCCATATCTGAAACCTGGCTCAAACCCTCCAGCTCTGATTCAGAGATCCTGCCCCCAGGATTCCATATTCTCAGAAATGACTGAGTAAATAAAAAAAGGTGGCGGCACTGCCCTAGTCTATTCTAATCAGCTAACCTTAATTCCTCTACAAATTCCAATCCCCCAATTCCAGAACACTGAACTAACCACTGGACTATTAAAATTAAGCAAGCACAAAAATATTTGCTTCACTGCCCTCTATATCTCTCCAGGTAATAATATATCAATACTTGAAGAAATTATCCTATGGGCTTCCACAAAAATCAATTATGAGACTTGCATCTTAGGAGATGTAAATATTGATTGGAATGAACTCAATTGCCCCTCTCCCTCCCTATCCATCAACGTCTACAATTTCACTCAGATAATCCTCTCTATCACCCGACATAACAAAACTAATCCCCCAGCATCCACCTTAGACTGGATCCTAGTCTCTAACCCTAATAAAATAACCAACTCTGGTACAATCCCTGATACCATTAGTGACCATCTCCCAGCCTTCATTCATCACTCCACTAGCTCTTCCCCATACCTGCATCAATTTATCCAAACTTGCAACCTTTGCAACTTCAAACCCACTACTTTTTCAAATATATTCAAACAAATCAACTGGCATATCCTAATCTCCCTCCCCCTTGATAAAGCTATAGGCCATTTCAACACTGTCTTCCTTGACACTTTAAACTCCATAGCCGCCCTAAGAAATAAAAGGATCAAACATAACACAGCTTCATGAATTTCCAAATAGGCCAAACAAATTATGCACCAAAGGGACAAACTATGGAAACGTCGCCAAAAAAACAATCTACCCAATACCTTGCTTCACTATAAACAGCTCCGCAACCTTGCAAAACAGCTAATCAAGAAGGACAAAAAAAGCTACTATACTAAGCTCCAGTCAACTATAATAATCCAAAACAATTCTGGAAGTCTATAAACTCACTTCTTCATCCAGGCTCAAAAACAAATCTCTGTCCCAACCCAAGTAAAACTGACCGCTCTGAATTCAGTTATTTTTTCTTCAAAACCATCTCTGCCCTCACAAAGTCTTTTCCCAACAATAACCCAGCTAACTCTCACCTTCCCCCCCAAAACCCACCAAACTACCTTCCAACTCTGTTTGAGATTAAACCTGTCTCCACAACTCTCATAAAAAACTCCTATCGAAACTCAAGCCCTGCTCTAATGCACCCGACAACATCCCCTCGTCCTATCTAAAACTTGCCACAGATGATATTGCTCTCCCAATCAGTATCATTATAAACAGATCAATAAAAGAATCCTATGTCCCCAAACTCTGGTGCTCAGCCTTCATTCTCCCTCTCCATAAGGGAGGAAAAAATACCAGCATCTCAAACTTCCACCATATTGCCTTACTCTCCCCTATATCTAAAATCTTTGAAAAGGGCATTCACCTCCAACTCATGTCATTCCTGACCCAAAATAACCTCCTCACACCAACTCAGCATGGCTTCCACCCTGGCCACAGCACCATAACTGCCCTAATCTCTTTCTTAGATACTGTCAATCAAGCTTGAGATTCAGGGTAGCTAGTTTCTACTGTTCTTCTTGAGCTTTCCAAGGCTTTTGACACTATCTCCCACAACCATCTTCTATATCATCTCTCTAACCTTCACGTCTCACCTAAAACTCTATCCTGGTCCTCCAGCTATCTATCAGACAGATCTCAGGTTGCCAAATGGAAAAACTCCATTTCTTTCTTCTTACCCACCCCTACTGGTGTCCCAGAGGAATCCAGCCTTGGACATATGCTATTCAACATCTTCATCAATAACTTTCACACTGCTATTCCTGATGACAAAATCATTCAATACGTGGATGACTCAACCCTAGTCTGCTCTGCCTCAAACCTCTCTGAAATCCTGTCTAAAACCCAAACTGCCTTCTCAAAATCTGAAATCTGGATGCACCAAAACCACCTCTCTCTTAATGAAAACAAATCCAAGATTTTTATATTTCCACCAACTAAGAAGCACTCCTTCAATAAAAACAACTTCAAAATCCTTAGCCAAGCAAACATACCTATAGAAGTGGTCCCCTCACCTAAACTACTCGGCATAATTGTTGATGAACCTAAAGTTCGATATACATGTACAACAAAACAAAAAAAAAAAACGCCAAAAGCTAGGTATGTTATATAGGAACAATCACTTTCTCTCCAACACAACTAGGCACACCCTGGCCTCTACTTTTTTTCTTCTTCCTTACTATATGGTGCTCCTCTCCTAACCAACCTCTCTTCCTCTAATACCTCAAATCCTTCTTTACTATATGGTGCTCCTCTCCTAACCAACCTGTCTTCCTCTACTACCTCAAATCCTTCCTTACTATATGGTGCTCCTCTCCTAATCAACCTGTCCTCTTCTACTACCTCAAATCCTTCCTTACTATATATTGCTCCTCTCCTAACCAACCTGTCTTCCTCTACTACCTCAAATCCTTCCTTACTATATGGTGCTCCTCTCCCAACCAACCTGTCCTCCTCTACTACCTCAAATCATTCCTTACTATATGGTGCTCCTCTCCTAACCAACCTGTCCTCCTCTACTACCTCAAATCCTTCCTTACTATATGGTGCTCCTCTTCTAACCAACCTGTCCTCCTCTACTACCTCAAATCCTTCCTTACTATATGGTGTTCCTCTCCTAACCAACCTGTCTTCCTCTACTACCTCAAATCCTTCCTTATGATATGGTGCTCCTCTCCTAACCAACCTGTCTTCCTCTACTACCTCAAATCCTTCCTTACTATATGGTGCTCCTCTCCTAACCAACCTGTCCTCCTCTACTACCTCAAATCCTTCCTTACGATATGGTGCTCCTCTCCTAACCAACCCGTCTTCCTCTACTACCTCAAATCCTTGCTTACTATATGGTGCTCCTCTCCTAACCAACCTGTCTTCCTCTACTACCTCAAATCCTTCCTTATGATATGGTGCTCCTCTCCTAACCAACCTGTCTTCCTCTACTACCTCAAATCCTTCCTTACTATATGGTGCTCCTCTCCTAACCAACCTGAATTCCTCTACTACCTCAAATACTTCCTTACTAGATGGTGCTCCTCTCCTAACCAACCTGCCTTCCTCTACTACCTCAAATCCTTGCTTACTATACGGTGCTCCTCTCCTAACCAACCTGTCTTCCTCTACTACCTCAAAACTAGAAAGCTGCTGCAATAAAATCTCTAAATTTGCCTCCAAATCCAAAAATTCCACTCATCACTGCCTTACTCTACAAGCCCTGACCTGGCTAGAACTACCAAACTATCTAGATTACCTACAACTCTCTATAGCACACACACTCATTTTTCAGCCTACAAAATGCCCCACTATAACTAATATCCTTCCACCTTATATTCCCAATAGAGCCCTTAGATCTGAGCATCAGAACTTAATTGCTATCCATAAACCTAAACATCCTGTTGGCCAACTGCTCCTCTCCTATGGTCTTGGCAAAAAATGGAATTCCCTTCCTTCCTCACTAAGAACAACCCCAAACTCTGAAAATTTCAAGGCCCTGCTTTATAAACACCTGTCTACCAAATGGAAATGCCCCTGCCTCCTCCCTACTTAATCTTTGATCACTTCAAGCATAAGAGTCTCCCCATACTGACACATAAGCCCTATATTCCACCTACAGACATATTCTTAGAGCTCTATCAAATTGCCCTGCAATCTCCTGCAGCTTTATCCCTCTACTTAATTCTTCTACTCCTACAGCTATACTTGCTCAACAAAACTTGTAAATATTGTAAATATAGAGTACTCCTTTCTTCTCTAATACGTGCACATAAAGCACCTCCTCTATATTTCAATTCCTGTAACTTCTCAATACATGTAAATATCTATACAACCTTAACACTCAGTTTCAAAGAGTTACAAAGAATTACTGCTTACCTATGCTCATGTAAAAAGCTTAATTCTAATCAGTTCCATAAGAATTATAATCTGTACTGTCTTGTATTCCTTGTAATCATATTTGTAAACTGTTTAATTCATTCTAAAACCTTGCTTGTGTTTCTTGTAAATCCTGTATGTAATCTGATTTAATGCATTCTCGGAGCTTTTCTCCCCGGGCCTCCACTGAAAATGGGCCATGTTGACCCAGTGGACTTCCCCGGTAATCAAACTGGAATAAATAAAATAAATAAAAGTGATCTGTCAACAATGAACATACATGAAGTAGAACATAAAGGGCACAATGAAAGGCAGTGGCAGTGTCAAATAGAATCCTGAGATGTATATTAAAGAGAGAGGGTCCAGATCTAAAATTAAAGTGATGATACATTCCTTTACTGGATGTTGGCCAGCTCAAGCTTTGAGTACAATGTATAGCTCTGGAAGCCCTGGAAGTCCCGTATGCATGCAAATGGACATCAGGCTGCTGAAACATATGAGCAACGTCTAAAAGACTAGATAAATGAAGGGAGACATTATATTAATGCTCCAGAACATTTTAAGAAGCTTCAATGTTGTTAATATGAAGAGTAAAATATGAAGGTCAGAAGTAAAAGAATAGGAAGCAAATTAGAAAGGCGAACTACTCCACGTATCTCCAGACATACTTTTTCAGAAAGATGGTTGTAGACTCATGGAATGGAGTGCTGGACATGTAATGAGGAGATAATATAAAGAGGCTTTCTTAATGCATGTGATAATTTGAGAAACAATGAAGTGGAAAATAACATATAGAGGGGAAATTACAGATAGAGAGGATGTAGAGCATTGCATACATTTAAAAGATAGACTAGATAGGCTTATTTTCTCCCTCTGGCATTATTGAAATTTAATGTGATGTAATACTCTAAGCAAAAGGATTTATCCATCAACAGCCTGCAATTCATCAGATGCAGTAGTGTAAGGGTTCTAAATGTGCCCATCCACACTGTAGCCACACTTATACTGTGACATCTCATACAGGCACATAAACCTGCATTCATATCCTTGTTCATACAACATTGGAAGACCTGGTATATGCTTTAAGGTATGAATCTCACCTTCTGGACAATACTGTGTTCACTGTGCAATACATATGTCTGCAGCACCCATGGGAACCATATATGAGTAAGCCAGTATCTTGCATACTGTCTTGTGTCATATCACAGTACCTTATGTAATACAGGTGCACATCTACCCTTTTATGTCTCATTTCCACTGTGTGTGATATCATCCTTTCTTGCATCCCTGCTTGTTGTCTGGCTATGGTGCTCACAGATTCTATAGCCAGCTTTGCCATGACATATGCTGCTGTTAGTAGTCTTACATCCATCTGTCATAATTAGCTGCATGCCATTGTTGGTGTTTTTCAACTCCTTAACGGGATTGCTCTGCACTTGTCATTTTGCACTAGGCAGTGCATGTACTCAATCCATTATGCTGAGCTTCTACTCCTTTCTCCCTATTTCTGTTGGTTTTGTTATATCTAAACTGCAAATACCCTGTTATTTGCACATTAGTACAATATGTATTTCATTAAGACTCATTTACTTATGTATATGTTATCTAAAACATTATTCAAACTGCATTTGTCTATCAGTTTCAATTGCTAAGCTATAGAATAACATTTCTACTACTTTTATACTATACACATCATTTTTGATATTTCACAGTTATTAAAGGGAATGATGCTAAATAATATGTTTTTTCAAAATATATCATATCCAATTTAAGTGCTACACTTACGTGAAAGATGGTTACTATTTACCTGAAAACATTAGAGTTTATAAAATAACCGAGTCATACCAAAAAGATAGAATTGGCTATAATGGAGTCAAAAGCCTTGACTTGCTCCCAACATGAAACTACTTGAAAGATTACTAGTCATAAAAATGTTATATGACATAAACAGACACTCAATTTTGTTTTGTTCAGGAGAAGCCCATGCATCCAAGTAAGGAGGTTTATTCCTATACCTTGTTTACCTTATTCTCATTCAAGTTCACTGTAACTCAGAAAGGGCAAAAACCTAAAATAAAAAAATTCACACTTCTAAGAATAACAGACTAAAATAAATTAAACATTAGTCCTATATAAATTACTACAACATTAAGGAGTAACAGATAATAGGCAGAAAATGTAGAACAGCATAGTCCGAGTTAATGAAATATGAGCAAATTCATGCATCCATCCATAATCCCATTTTCCATTTTTACACATGTAGTCAGTGTCACCTCAACAGTGACAATCATCTAGATCTAAAGATGAAATGTCTGTTAAAGAAATAGAAAAGGAACTGTCATATTTCCCACAGTCAGTTGGTGGAAAGGAGTCCCATGGACACTTGGAAACACCCAGCTATTTGCATTTCTTATTCTGCATTTTTAGTTATAATAAATAAGTAAATTAACAACCTTTTCACACTTCAGATAATACATTTTTGTCATGTACATGTGCAAACTTGAGGGAAGAAATGGGACAGATTGTATTGACACGTATGAGATATTACCATGCATAGATGTTTACTGAATTAAACGTGTGTCATCACTGACCAACAATATCAGTTTGACCATCACATAAACTACATAGTTGACAAAATCAATCAAAAACTTAGTGTACTATATAAAATCTAATCAGTCCTTAATCCAGAGGGTCAGCTACACCCAGCCCTTCTTACTCCCTAGTCTATTATATGCATGTTCATCATTAATAATCACAAAAAGTTTCTTAACAATCTAGGAAAAGCCTTAACAACATTGTTAACTTTGCCTCAAGCTTCCCTCATAGAACCTGTCATTGCACAACATTACAATATGTGCAATGGCATGGATGCCAAAACACACACAGCTATGCATAGCTCGAAAAGTTCATTTAATACTCACTAAATCAAATATATGTCCAGCCTTCACAAATATAGAAAACATTCCCCCGGATTCATGAAGTTCTGCGCAAGGACGGTGTTAGCCTTGCGCCGACCGTGTGGCGTAGAGATGGCGCAGCAGCACCATATGCATATTAATGAAGGCACGCTGCCGCAACGCCCATGTGCACAGGAAACGTGCGCAAGTGCAGGGGGCGTGTCTAAGTGCTGCACAGAGGCGTGAACATGTCGGCTGCAGACGCGCAACCTAAAATGCTGAATAGTACAGCCTGCCTCTAATAGTAATTACTCCTGTCAGTGTCCGTGGATACTGAAATGTATGCAAAGCATACAAGACAGTTCCGCGAACACCAAAATAAAAAGTAAACACAAAGGCACATAGCTGAATATTGAGCCCCCGTCCCTCGAATAAATGACATTTAAAACCCTGTGCCTGTATTTCATTGTAGTATTGATTGTTATACCAAGTGAAAGTGAAACGCAGCGTGTTTGAGCACCACTGCCCTTTGCTAAGCCTAACCCAATGGTTAGAGTTACCACCTGTCCCACTTTGTGAGGGACAGTCCCTCTCTGGCAGTTGTGTCCTTACCAAAAATATTAAAAATGGCAAATGTCCAGTGATTGTAGGACATAATTATGTCCCATATTTTATGTAATAGTTCCATAAAATAGTTATTTCTGCATCTAAAATACCTAAATGTTACAAGAAACAGAATAAGCAACTAAACTGCTACAAGAATAAGCTTTCATTTAGGCATAAAAGTAAAGTTCTATCCTTTGTACTGACCATGGGTATGTGTCGGCCTGTAAAATCTGATGTGTGTCCCGAAAATGTCCCACTTTGGCCATTTGAAAAGGTGGCAACCCTATCAATGGTCAGAGCATTCGCTCAATATCTGCCCATTCGCGGTCCAAGTTGTCCTTGTCTGGATGGGCCAAAAATGAATAGGTATTACCCAGGTCTACCTACCACATCATGAAAGATAAGTATTTGCGTGTACCTATGTGTGTGAAGTACAGCATGTGGAAGATCAAATATGCTAGGGTTGTCCTCACAACCATATTGGGACAAGAGATATGTAGAGTATGCAATGTGTTCTGCTGCCTGTGCCATGGGCCATCAACCAGAGAAGGGATGGATGGTGTGTGTGGAATATGGGGGGGTGACGGGTAATGTAATAATTCGCCAAGGGGAGACCGGGTCGGATGTACAATAGGTGAACTGGAGGTGTACGAGGGAGCAGTGGGTGAATCAGAAAGGAAACCAAAGAACATACATCCACAATACACCCTGACAGGCCATACTGCAGAACACAATCCCACAAACATATGAACATCAAAATGTGTGATACACATGTACAGAAATGTTACCGGCTCACACCCACATAATGGTCTGGCCTGAACTGAGACATCCAACCCCAACACACCTGGATACATAATTGAATACCCATCATCCCCTCAACAGCACACCCTCCCCCTTACTGAACGTCCACCAAAACCACCCATACTCGGGCTGCTAGCTTGGCGCAGCCATATCTGCACATACTGCCCCATACCCATATCTAGTAGGCAGTCTCATCCTAGGCAGTCTCAGGCTTGCAAACTAGGTATCCCTTGCATGTATAACTCTCCCTCATTTTTGTAAAGCCAAAAGAATTGGAGTCATTGGCATCCACAGTTTTTGGACATCCCTCATGGGATAAGTGTCTGTTCTAAAGATTAGACTTGGTGGCACAACACAATGTCCAGCCCCGTAGACATCCGGACACAAGTTGCATTAGCAGTAGTTGTCCACAATCCTGCTCAGCCTCCAGCCAGTCCTGCAGAACCTACGACCCAGGATTAAACACCTGACTGTGATGCATGTCTCCCCACGTGCATTATTGGGAATATATACCTTTCACATGTTCCCATGAAGCTTCCCCATAGCCATCTTCCAAATAGTACATGTCCACAAATTGTATACCCTGTCCAGGTTTCTCATCGTAATGATGCACACAACCCCTGTATACAAACGGTACAGGTACCTCCCGTATGTGGTTGTTCATATACATGGCCATGTATAACTCCAGATATGTAGTCATATATCTATAAATGTACATACTTATATTCGCATAGCTAAACATCACACATACATGCATATAAGTGGTTGTCAAGTATGTGTCCTATTCATAAATATGTATACTTGCAAATGTATACATATGCCTCTCAGAAACATATGAACAGTAACATGTACTATACATATGTACACCAACCGACTGTCACATTTGTTGCCAGTACTGTGGAATGCCTGTAGTAAAGTCATATATCCTAATTACCATCCATACAGAATGTATCACAGATGGTTTAGTGATAAAACCAGTGACTATGGTGTTCCTGTTACTGGGTCCAAGCCATGCAAGGGCTGCTAATTTTATATGATGCCCACATTAATGGCAGTCAGATATAGGGTGATTAAGGTGCTTTAAAGCAGTGTGACAGTAAGTGGTAGCCATTCAACAGTATAGGAAATGTAAATAAGCATGTACATGTATATGCATGTGTATATACAGATAGATAGACAGACATATATATATAGATATATCAACGAAAGATGAACATGGTAACAATAAAGCAGTCATACCAAATGTGAAGGGAAACAGCAGCGGAACCCCCTTGAGTATTTAGTGCTGTCATATCAAGCTGCCCAGAGGTAAGCAAACCTCCTGCATCTCCAACCACAGGTAGGATACTAACAGTGGAACTAACATTGTCCACATTCTAAGTCTGACTTTTAAACAGGTACAGGGTAGTCACCATTCAGACAAACCAAAAGACTAATTGAACATCCTGACCTCTATATGAGCATATGCCCCAGGACTATAAGCTTGGGACGTCTGAATATACTTGGAGTGAGCCAACATACGGGACATGTCTAGAGCAGTAGGGAGTGGTGCATGTGTAGTGGTGTGGTTTATTTCCAACCAGAGAATGGATAACTGCTGTGTTAGTGATGTTTTGCTGTGTTTGTTCTGGTAACTATGAACCATGGGTATACATGCAAATGAAGCAGTACAGCAATAGTGTAGTGGTTAGAGCATCTGCCTATCAAGCAGACATTGCCGGTTCGACTGCAGCACACACCATTTATGACATGTAATCTGTATACAAGCATATCTTATGCTGTATAATGATATAATACCATTGAAATGTGAACTGGGGTGACGTATCACAGTAAGAATGAAGAAGGTGTTTGTGAGACGGGAAATGGCAGTTAAACGGAAAACTGCTGTTGAAAAGTGCTGTACTCACCCTTTTTCCAATGGCCCTTGTTCTGCCTAGCAACACAATAAACAACCTCGACCAGGCTCGATGCCAGGACCCTACACATCACAATCAATGTGATTTACCACTAAGCCACGGCAGTTATACCTAACTGATGTTATCACAGACATAGCAGACAGCACAGTCATTCAACAGTATGAACAAAGTAATTAATCATGTAGACGCATATGCATGCGTATGTACACACACACACACACACCCACACACACACACACACACACACACACACACACACACACACACACATATATATATATATATATATCTACAGAACGAACATGGGCACAAGAAAGCATTCATAATGAATGTGAAGTAAAACAGCAGCAGAACACCCATATTATCTAGTGCTGACATATCAAGCTGGCCAGAGGTGGGCAAAACCCCTGCGTCTCTAACCACAGGTAGGATGCTAACAGTGGGAATAACCTTGTCCACGTGCTAAGTCTGACTTTCAAACAGGTACAGGGCAGTCCTGGTCCTCAGTCAGACAAGCCTAAAGCCAGATGACCATATGAACAGCCTGACCATCATACAAATGTATGTGCCAGGACTATAGGCTTGGGAAGTCTGAAAATACTTGGAGTGAGTCAACATGCAACATGGGTCCAGAGCAGTAGGGAATGGAGCAACAGGAGAATGGATGCCTGCTGTGTTAGTGAAATGTTGAGGGGTGTGTTCGGGTAACTATGAACCATGGGTATACATATAAATGAAGCAGAACACCAATAGTGTAGTGCTTAGAGCATCCGCCTAACAAACAGGTATTCACGGTTTAGGTTCAACTATAGCACATATCACAAAATACAGGACACTGCTCCGGTACAATGAAGGCTGTCTTTAAGTGTTCCTAAACTGGAAATGTCCAAAAAGATCGAGATCCCAAGGTAGTCTATCAAAAACTATTTATTGAAAAAGCCCAAAGGCTAAAAACACAAAAAATAAAGAACAATATAAAACTTAATTTCACTGATTTAGCGCTTTCATCTCCAATCAGGAGACTTCATCAGAATCAGTGTCTCACCACAGTTTTCAGTATTTATACAACTTCTAAAACAGTCTTATTGGCTGGCATTTAATTACCTAATTAACTGAAGTTATTAATTTAAATTTAAAGGCAGAACGCACAGATACACAAAATTGAGATACAGAAATGGAGATACAGAATATAAAATATAGCAATCAAGTTGTTTCTCATTTCTTATAGAAGCTTTTCCTCTAAATTGTTTTCTGAAACCAAAATCAATATCAATTGAACCCTATAGTGGAATTACAGAGTAAATACATTAAATACGTTAAAAAATATGAATATAAATAAATATAAATAGTATAGCATGTAGTTCAAACCTTGAATGTGAACAATAATGTAATAAATATATATATATAGTTAATTTAATAAATAATACAATAAATAATGATATAATAATATAATAGTAATATGAATAAATAGTAATAAAAAGTAAAAAGTAATAAATAGTAATAAATAGTATGATCCAATAAGGGAATATAGAGGAATAAATGCATATTATATATAGAATGTGTGAATATGTACAAATATAATAAACATATAGATATTTCATGCATGTGTTTATATGAAGTTAAAATTGTAATATATATTGTAATATAATATATAATTACTATAATTGTATAGTTAGTATATAGTATAATATAGTAATATTATTTCATCCATGTTTCTTCAGATCAGCTGCAAGGAGTTTTAATGCGGGGGTGATGGAAATATGGTCATTGAGGCCTTTACCACAACATGCATCAAGTCTCAATTGCCAGATCATCTCACAAAATTCCAATTGTGTTTCCCAATCACCGCCTCTTTCTAGGTAACTAACTTCTTCTATTACCCAGAATTTATAATTACCCTCTTTACATATTAATGCTTGTCTATATAATGCATTGCTTTCGTTGTGTTTGTTTATGTCTCTAATGTGCTCATAGATTCTAGTCCTAAGATGACATTCCGTTTTTCCTATGTAGTAACTCCAACAAGTTTTAGAGAAGGCCAAATAAACTACTCCTTTAGAGTAGCAACTATTATATTTATTTGCCCTTAAAATCATTCCCAAACTGGGAATATTAACCTCCTTACATCCAGCAATATAGGTGCATTGTGCACATCTCCCGCATCTGAAGGTTCCAAGTTTAACACAGGTCCCTCCTGCCTTGTTCTTATTACTCTCAATAATATTCTTAATATTTTTACTCCTTCTATAGCTGTATTTTATCCTATTTTGAAATACATTGGTTTTATTAGGCATATTTTTGAACATTTCCCACGTTTAGTTTATGCATCTTCTTAACCATCCAATTCCCTTGTAGTAAGTCAAAGTTAAATATGGTATTATGTCTACATTGTTGGATTCCTGCCTGTTAGAAATATTTCTCCTCCCATCCTGGTTGGAATCAACTATCAAATTGTCATTATTCAACAGGGAGACATATTTGTTGCCCCTTCCTAACTGGACATATTCCTTAATGGGTTTGATAAATTCAAATGGATTTCCCCTTTCCAAAAACATCTTTTCAATATTATTAATTTTGTTTAAAAATTCATTCGTAACGGAGATCATTCTAGCCATTCTAATCATTTGTCCCTTGACTATATTCTTTTTTAATTGATAAGGATGATCACTTTCGAAATGTAAATAGGAATTTGAATAATGTTCCTTTGTATAAATATTGGACTTGTAACATTTATTTTCGTAGTCTTTTTCTAGTTTAACATCTAAATAGTGTATAGTGTCTTCCCCTGTTTGGTATGTAAATTGTAAAAAACTAGTAGTGTTATTGATATGTTCTATAAATTTGTCAATACTATCATAGGAACTGTTCCATAGAACAAAAATGTCATCCAGAAAACGAAAATATTTAATAATATGTTGGCTAAACTCCGAATTAAACACATATTGCCTCTCCCAACAAAGCATAATAATAGAGGTAACAAATACCAAAACAGTGGAATAGACAGGTATGATAGACAGAATCAAAATAGTAGTGGATACAACTTATACAATACTGAAACACACTTTGAGGGGAACTATAGAGATAGTAATATGGGGGATGTCATCCCTTTAGAAATGGAAGAACCGAGGAGGTCCAAAAGAATACGGAATTGGACCCAGCAACCCTTGTATGCGCAAGTTACGGAAAACAGGAACACCAAGTACACGGGGAGGACATACCGATAAGGGAAATAGACATTTCATTTTTGAATGTCAAAAAAATTGTAACACAAGTGATAGAGGAAAATAAACAAGACAGTATCATTAATACCTCCAATAATTTTAACCTTTTTAACTATACAGATATTGTTATTAATGAAAATTATTTTAATTTATTTATAAAAGGTTTTACCTTCGTGCCTATAAGCAAACCTAGGATAGAAAATATTTTATTAGACATTAAAATTTTTACTCGTGAGCTCAATTTTAAGCATATGTATAAGGATAGGAAACTACAAGAAAATAATTTAAAAAGATCAAGTACATACAACCCCCCACTCCATTATGAAATTATGAATTTTGAGAAATGTGTTGCCAACAGAATTAGGAAAGATTACAAGAAGGAACATGTGCTAGATAATAATTTGACAAAAGCTGAAATGGAATTGCTCAACAAACTAAGTAACAATGAAATAATTAGGGTAATGAAACCCGATAAGGGGGGAGGGGTTGTAATTATGGACAAGTGGGATTATACTAGAAGGATGATGGATATTTTGGACAAGGACAACCAATATGAACTTGTCTCTAGGAATGAGATAAATATCTCCTATAATAAGCTAGATCTGATACTGGAAGATAATTTATTACAAGGACAGATTGACAGGGATTTATATGACTTTTTAAAAGTACCCAAACCAGTCATACCTGTTATTTTCGGGATTCTAAAAATACATAAGTCCTTATATGATCCACCTTTAAGGCCGATAGTCTCCTCACAAGGTTCCAAGACCCAACCTTTAGCGATATATGTGGATACTAAGTTAAAGAAATTTTACAACAATCATACACATATTTTGATTGCTTCATGGGACTTTTTGTACAAAATTGGGCAGAGTCCATTTAAAGATGATAATATTTTTATTACCATTGATGTGAGGGACCTTTTTTCAGTCATTCCCCAGATGGAGGGATTGACATGGTTTGAAAGGATGTTGGCAGAGATGGACTTTTTAACAGTAGATGAATATAAGCTTGTCCTGGAAAATATGGAGTTAGTCCTCAAATACAATTATGTATATTTTCAAGGGGATTATTATCACCAAAAAAAAGGGGTTGCAATGGGATCGGCATGCGCCCCAATATATGCCAACATTATTATGCTTTGTTGGGAGAGGCAATATGTGTTTAATTCAGAGTTTAGCCAACATATTATTAAATATTTTCGTTTTCTGGACGACATTTTTGTTCTATGGAACGGTTCCTATGATAGTATTGACAAATGTATAGAACATATCAATAACACTACTAGTTTTTTACAATTTACATACCAAACATGGCAAGACACTATACACTATTTAGATGTTAAACTAGAAAAAGACTACGAAAATAAATGTTTCAAGTCCAATATTTATAGAAAGGAACATTATTCAAATTCCTATTTACATTTCGAAAGTGATCATCATTATCAATTAAAAAAGAATATAATCAAGGGACAAATGATTAGAATGATCTCCGATATGAATGAATTTTTAAATGAAATTAATAATATTGAAAAGATGTTTTTGTAAAGGGGATATCCATTTGAATTTATCAAACCCATTAAGGAATATGTCCAGTTAGGAAGGGGCAGCAAATATGTCGCCCTGTTGAATAATGACAATTTGATAGTTGATTCCAACCAGGATGGGAGGAGAAATATTTCTAACAGGCAGGAATCTAACAATGTAGACATAATACCATATTTAACTTTGACTTACTACAAGGGAATTGGATGGTTAAAAAGATGCATAAATGAAACGTGGGAAATGTTCAAAAATATGCCTACTAAAACCAATGTATTTCAAAGTAGGATAAAATACAGCTATAGGAGGAGTAAAAATATTAAGAATATTATTGAGAGTAATAAGAACAAGGCAGGAGGGACCTGTGTTAAACTTGGAACCTTCAGATGCGGGAGATGTGCACAATGCACCTATATTGCTGGATGTAAGGAGGTTAATATTCCCAGTATGAGAATGATTTTAAGGGCAAATAAATATAATAGTTGCTACTCTAAAGGAGTAGTTTATTTGGCCTTCTCTAAAACTTGAAGTTACTACATAGGAAAAATGGAACATCATCTTAGGACTAGACTCTATGAGCACATTAGAGACATAAACAAACACAACGAAAGCAATGCATTATATAAACATGCATTAATATGTAAAGAGGCTAATTATAAATTCTGGGTAATAGAAGAAGTTAGTTACCTAGAAAGAGGTGGTGATTGGGAAATACAATTGGAATTTTGTGAGATGATCTGGCAATTGAGACTTGATGCATGTTGCGGTAAAGGCCTCAATGAACATATTTCCATCACCCCCGCATTAAAACTCCTTGCAGCTGATCCGAAGAAACATGGGTGAAATAATATTACTATATTATACTATATACTAACTATACAATTATAGTAATTATATATTATATTACATTATATATTACAATTTTAACTTCATATAAACACATGCATGAAACATCTATATGTTTATTATATTTGTACATATTCACACATTCTATATATAATATGCATTTATTCCTCTATATTCCCTTATTGGATCATACTATTTATTACTATTTATTCATATTACTATTATATTATTATATCATTATTTATTGTATTATTTATTAAATTAACTATATATATATATTTATTACATTATTGTTCACATTCAAGGTTTTAACTACATGCTATACTATTTATATTTATTTATATTCATATATTTTAACATATTTAATGTATTTACTCTGTAATTCCACTATAGGGTTCGATTGATATTGATTTTGATTTCAGAAAACAATTTAGAGGAAAAGCTACTATAAGAAATGAGAAACAACTTGATTGCTATATTTTATATTCTGTATCTCCATTTCTGTATCTCCATTTTGTGTATCTGTACGTTCTGCCTTTAAATTTAAATTAATAACTTCAATTAATTAGGTAATTAAATGCAAGCCAATAACATTGTTTTAGAAGTTGTATAAATACTGAAAACTGTGGTGAGACACTGATTCTGATGAAGTCTCCTGATTGGATATGAAAGCGCTAAATCAGTGAAATTAAGTTTTATATTGTTCTTTATTTTTTGTGTTTTTAGCCTTTGGGCTTTTTCAATAAATAGGTTTTGATAGACTACCTTGGGATCTCAATCTTTTTGGACATTTCCAGTTTAGGAACACTTAAAGGCAGCCTTCATTGTACCGGAGCAGTGTCCTGTATTTTGTGGGTTACCTTAGTGTGATCTTGGTTATAGCACATATCATTTTCCTTGTGGAATAAATTTTGTTCTGCTGTAAAACCGACATTATAACATGTAAAAGTGAACTTGAGTGTCGCATGGGAATTTTAACCAGATCCCTTCAATCAAAGTGGTACTGTCATAATCAATAAGGCACAAGTAAGCACAAATAAGCAGCAGTAAACATATGTAACACACAGTAAGCATATGCGAGTGCACTTGTGCATGTGTAAGCAGCGCCCAGTGTAGGAAATGTATATACGTATGTTCAGATGCAATATAGATATATATATATATATATATATATATATATATATATATAATATACATACACATAAAAATATATATATATATATATATATATATATATATACACACACACACACACACACACACACACACAGATATATATATATATATATATATATATATATATATATATATATATATATATACACACATATATATATATATATATATATATATATATATATATATATATATATATATATATATATACATATAAATAATGAACGTCGTAACAATAAAGCATAGACAAGAGATGAGAAGGGAATCAACAGCAACTATGGTATTATATAGTGCTGTCAGCGTATGTCATAAAAAGCAGGCCAGGAGTGAGCAGACCACTGCTACTCACACCATAGGCAGGGTTTTACCAGTGGGAGTAACATCGTTGAATTGCTAAGTCTACTTTACACACAGACAGAGAGTAGTCCCTGCTGGGACTACCAAAAATTCTAAGGCGCATTTGGCTGTAATCCATAACACCAGCAAGGGCAGGTATGTTCAAAGACTAAATGATGGGAGAGCCTGAGAATACACGAGGTGGGACAACATATGTATAGGGCCCCTAATGATCTGGAGAGGGCAATGTTTTGAGGTGTGTCATGGCTGCGATAACAAGTGGATAATGGAAGTTACGCGTGTAAGTTGAACACAGGTGAGGTGGAAGAACTATGGGTATGAAATTATGGATCCAGGCATGCCAGGGTTGAATCGGTTCTTATTGGACCGCCCCGTGGAGGTCAGCGAGTTCATAACAGGTATATATGCATACACACATGCAGACATCAATATGTAGAAGTACATTCTCTGTAACTCATGCATTTCATTTGTAGACATAAATAATAGGAATGTGCACATACAAACATTGACAGTAGATGGAATAATAGGCTGTGCAGAAGAGGGATGGGACGAAACTGCTAGAACACAGAGGCATGTACAGTGTCCAAAGTCAGTGCTGTGCTGACGATAATCAAATGTGAGGGCTTCCCCACACATGGAATCATTCCTGTGATCTGCCCGCTATGGCAACGCCAAGTACTAAACCGGTCTAATTGTAAAAGAAATACGCTGAACACGTACATAATTAGGCTCCCATGATTAACGTGTGCGATACCGCATAGTCATACATATTAATGAAATGTAGTGTCATGTTAACGGGAGTAAGGATGTACTAAAGCATAGAGTCTAATCTTGCCATAAACACATGCGTGTTCCATGTGGGGCAACCCAATAAATGCAAATAGTATTCCTTTGGTCGCTCACGTCACCGATGTTTGTGAACTAAACGTATGGGAGGTCTGAGGATATGTGGAGTGAGTAAACTGATGGGATGACTCTATAGAAGTAGGGTGTGGCCAGTGTATAGTGGTGTTGATACACCATGAATCCAACTGGAGAATGGATGACAGCAGTGTTATGGAGGCATTGGGGTGTGTTTGGGGAACCAGGAGCCATGGGTATATGGGTATATATGCATATGGAGCAGCACAGCAATAGTGCATTAGTTAGAGCAACCCCTAATGAACAGACATTCTCATACCAAATCACACTGTATCACATTCCATTTACCATCGGTAATCCATACATGAACATATTGCGACATCTGTCGGCTGTATAATGTGCTAAATATCGATTACAAGATAACTGGAGTGAAGTGTCAGTGTCATAATGAATAAGGCACTAGTATGCAGGTGAAGTATATATAAACACCATTACGCATGTGTAAATGCGTATGCATGGGGTATGTATTGCTTTACAGACACACAGACACACACACACACACATATATATATATATATATATATATATATATATATATATATATATATATATATATATATATATATATATATATATATATATATATATATATATATATATATGTGTGTGTGTATGTGTGTGTAGATATACAGAGATATACAGCTATGATAGGAAACAGCACACAGGAATGACATGTTCACAGGCTATGCCAATGGAAGTGAGGAGCCCAGGCAAGAAACATGGCACACGCAGCATGCCCTTCCACCCCCACCACAGCTGGACATGGAAAATATACACGCAATCAATGTAAAGTCTCCACTTCTCCCCAGACCACAGGCCGGATACAACCGGAGGGTACACAGTGCACCAATGGATTCTAATCATGGAACACAGGCTGGAGCGTCCTTTGCGGGACACCCCAAAAACTGGCCAAACCAAAAGAAGGTGATAGACCATCCATTTTGTCCGCGGTGTATACAGACTTGGAATACAAGGGTGGGTAACCCTGATGACCCATGTGCCAAGACAATTGTATGAAATGGGTCCCGTGAAGTGGAGAGTGGGCAGCGTGTAGTGGTGTTTCCAGAACCGATCAGGTCCCAGAGTAAGGATGGGTGCTGTTGAAGAGGCGAGGGTAGGGGAACTATGGGTAGCTACTTATGGGTTTAGGTGTGCAGGTGTTGGCTGATGTTGGCCAATATGGACAGCCCTAGGGATGCAAGTGAATGTGTTCATTGGGCAGAGGCGTCTCCCAACGAGCAGCCACACCCACTGTGAGACCCACTAAAGCAAAGTGTAATCTATATGGCAGGGAACTGAATAACCAGATGTAGACGTATATATAGAGAGCTATGTGTGTGTATATCTACCCATAGCGACATAGAGATATGTCTCTCCCTCACCGTAGTACGAATGTATAAATACAGAGATAGAATACAGATACATACCCACATATGAGTATATACATATGCAGACAACCATAGACCCATATGTCATTGGATTCTATATATATATATATATATATATATATATAGATATGGACAGCAAGATATAAATATACATGTATGCATACATATGCAGATATATATCTGTATATATTAATGTAAATATATATATATATATATATATATATATATATATATATATATATATATATATATATATATATATATATATATATATATATATATATATATATATATATATATATATATATATATATATATATATATATATATATATATATATATATATATATATATATATATATATATATATATATATATATATATATATATATGTTACAGTAACTATACACATGTATATAGCTAGGATATGATACAGCAGTTACGAGAAACATATGTTTACAGGCCATGCATATGGTGGTGGGAGGTCCAATAAACAAACGTATAACATGTAGCATCACCCCCCACCCCAGCTAGGCCGGTGAGACATACAGACGCACAATTAAGGTAAACACACCACTGCTTCCAAGACCACTGGCAGGATACTACCAGTGGGAGAGACCTGGAAGGTCTACACTTGAAACACAGACTTTGATGTCCCTTGTGGGATACCAAAAATTAATGATCGGAGCCAGTCCCGGTAATGATTTCTCAAACCAGGCTGTAGATGTACACGTACCAGTAGGCTGTGCAAGCCTGATAACACATTGGTTGACACAACGTACGACATGTGTACTGGGAGAGTGGGCAGTGTGTAGTGGTGTGTTTATACCCCACCTGCACCCACAGTAAGGATGAGTGCTGTAGAGGAGTGGCAGGTGGGGGAACTATGGGTATGCAATTATGGGCCTAGGCGTGGAGGTGTTGGCTGGCAGAACCGTATTAGGACCGCCCCGTGGATGTAAGTAATATTCCGATGTGGGCATAGCTGATGCCCATACTCCCAACCCCTAAGAGCACATCCACTGGATAGTCTGTAAACCATTGGGGGAACACATAGGGACCATACCATTGAACTGTCCCCGATTACCAGGGACATCCCTGATTATGACTCAGAATCTAACTCTGTCCCACCTAAACCCTCCTAGAACTAGTGATATTAGGAGGAAAGGTGGTGGATTACACGTAATGAATAATGACAACAATTAAGAGTCATAAACTGCATGTACCTCAGACAATGTGTATGAATACATATGCTCTGGGTCTGTCAATGTGTCAGGTTAATAGCACCAACATTTTAAATGTGTCCCTGATGTTGTTATGCAGTGTCCCTGATTCAGTCTTCATTTTTACAATTTCGTATGAGAGGTCTGATAGGGGCAGAAAGCACATATTCCGCTGACTACCTTAGAAAGATGATAGAATAATAGGTATGCGGTAGCATGACTCGGCTGACGGATGTGGGTCCCAAAACCCAATTACTTGTCTGTATTGAAGAGTCTCAGTTACCATGTATCAGCCAGATGGATGCAGATTGAAAGAGGAACACACAAATAATATGAATAAAACAGTGGATGGGCCGTCAAATCCGTACAGTCGAACGGCATGCAGTCGTCTAATGGGCAGCCATTCCCGATACTGTAGGCATGTAATCCGATGTAAGAGGCATCACAAGGTAATATTGTGGTCCTCGCTCTCACCCATGGGTGTGAGTGTCAGATGCAAGCACCAATGTCTGTGCATTTGCAAGTGTGGGAGCGAGCGTGTATAAGCCTATTTGGCTACCAGTATGCGAGTATTGCACTGGTAAAGCAATGTAGAGGCTAACAGAGTGTAAGAAGCTGTAATCTGAGGTTAGCATTGCTTAACACCATGCAAACCCACGTACACCCGCTCACAACTGCTTTAATGTGCCTTACTCCCTCCATATCCAATGGCCTTGTTCTGCCCTGCAACAAAATAAATGGCCTCTGCAAGGCTCGGAACCAGGACCCTGCACACACAGCTAATGTGATTTACCAATACCAATAATAAAGGTAACCATAGAGCGACTGGTTGTGTTGTGTGTACAATGGGGTCATCCACATCAGGTGTACCTGGACCTTTTAGGAGTGATGTGCATACCAGGATTGTGTGTCTGAGGGACAGGGGTGAGGATAACAGGCGTATGTTGTGATGCATATTACAAGGGTTACATGTGTCCAGTGGGCACATGTGTGAAATGGACAGCTATGTATAGGGCAGATGTTGTCCTAGGAACTGATTGGCCTTATGTTTCTGTAGGGTGAGAGTGGGATGTGGGGGAAGGAGAGTAGGTATGCCCGTGGAGGATAGATAGGGTAGGATCACAGACAAGACAGCATACAGGGTTGGTATATGACACATGTGGGGGGATACACCTCGGACGGGGATGGGTGTTTGGCATTCACAAGCCCATGGGAACAGTGGGACGGAGGTCCCCAGCCATGGGCAGCCGCCATTGCACCAAAACAGCTGCAAAGGAGGCAGTGCTGGGTGCTGTCCAGGAGGGGCAGCCTCACCCTGTAAATGTGACACTCTGCCCTTGAGCTTGTGTATCTGACTTGGGAACCCTTTAGCAAGCCCCCAGCACACCACGTCTGGGACCACACGACAGCAGACATGTTCCTGTCTAGCCCTGCTCCCAGGGGGAAATGCCCCATCCTCAGTGGTGGTACCACCAGAAGGTGGTTCAGAGCCAACAGAGGTTGAGGTCTAAGGCTGGGCCCCAGATGTGCTGGTGCCCAGTGCCATGGTCAGCTGAAGTGGGACAGGAGGTTCTGCCGGGACCTCCCAACCCATCCAGCCTATGGTGTTGCAGTTTAAACTCAGATATGGCTTAGTAATAGACAATAGCATTCAGGATTACCTACAACAGTATGCATAGATATCACCATCAACCCAACACAACAGATGGTATACATTTGCAGCGGGAGCACAACACATGCATATATATATACTGCATGACATCTGTACAATGTGTAGTAGACGTGTGACTGCAGCTATGAACAGTTGCTGATTACTGGCTTGTCACTGGGAACCCCAGACAGTGTCTGTCATACCACTGTTTCATATGACATATGTCCAGTCAGGGATGCAATGGCAGTAACACATCCCTATCACCATGTACTGTCTGCAATCCTCACACTATGCTCCTGCTGTGCACAGATGTGTGTTCTGTGTGTAACACAGGAATTAAATGGTTCCACACACTGACCAGTCCATAGATGGCCCTACAGATGGGGGTCTCTCAAGAACAGAGCACTGTCATGTCTGTTTTAAAATATGCAGAATAGCCATTACCACACACAACATGTGTAACAGGCAGTAGTCTCAATGCAGCATAGCTACACTTACATGCTGTAGTCATGTGTGGCACATCACCCTCCTGTCTTTAGGCTATTTCCCACTGTGTATGATGTTTGAGGAACATCCAGATATCATCTGAGAAGCCATTTCAAAACACCACATCCAGGTACCACTCTCAGCGACTGTCATGGCCAAACACCAACATGATGTTCCTAGATAATGTACTGTGTTTATCATGCAAATGGCTATGGGGACACCATCATGAGGAGGACTGCAATAGGTGCAGAGGCCATAACCTGATCATGTCCATCACTTACAATACACATGCTTCTGCTGAATAGGTGTACACCTCCACATCCACCAGAGAGTGTGTGGGAGAGACAAAGTACAGCAGAGAAAGGCTTGGAGACTAAACCCTAAGCATCATCTGCCACATGCTTACCAGTACAGCGGTCAAACCCCTGACTGACTAGTCATTACTATTGCATGTGCATGAAGTTACTATGTGCCACTAAGCCGACATGTTGCTGTGCTGTAAGAACATATATGTGTGTAGGTGAAAGACATCTGCATCAAAGATATAGTAGACATACATTAGGTGTAGCACACATAGCTGTCCACGTGAACGGATGCCATTGTCACCACAACCACACTCTCTAATGAACTCACATTGAGACTCTTTGCCAGGGCCACAAATACGCACCATAACTACTTAGTTTGCCACACTGCAGTAATGCACAGGACTACATGCACCACAGGGGATATCTGGAGGTTCTATGGGCTAGGGCATGTGAAGGTGTTTGACATCTGTTGGTATGCCAATGAGGGTTATAGTGGGAGTGACTGTGGTTGGGAACATCATAACCCACACAAGGACACAAGGTGCCAGTACTGACATGCATGTATGCATTGCTTCATGGGTGTGTAGTGGTTGGCTATGCAAGATGGCTGTACAAGGCTGGGTGTGGGGTAATCCTTGGCATTGTGCCACCCAACAATGGTGTGCGGTGTGATACAGGGGTGTAGTGTCTGCAATGTCCCACACAGATGGGTACTGCATGATCTGCCCTGACATCCTGGTTATCATTGTGTATGGCCATAGCTTTACAATGCATGCCATGTCTGTGTTTGATAGTCCTTCACATGGACATTGCCTGGGATGTGCATGTCCCACAATACTGTAGAGTGACATGTACAGGTGTACCTGGTTTGGCAGGCACATGTTGTGTACACAGACTGTTATCCCCTGATATGCCAATACTGGCCTGGTGTGACAAATCCTGCTTATAGTCAGCAGGTCGACCCTGCACCTGCATTGATAGCATGATACAGGTATTCCCTGCTGTCAGTGGCATTGGTCCATACAGGGCACATGTGTACGGCATTGTATGGCCTCTGTGGTTCACATTTGATGGCACCACATATGTTGCAGGCATCCAGTGGGGAACATAGTGAATGTACATTGTCCGCAATTATGTGCCTATTGTACCACTGTACAGGGTGCCATGTTCTCTGCAGCCCACTGCAATCACACCATGCCTACTATCTGTCATCAATGTGCATGGTACTAGCAACATAGCAGGATATCCTAGGCAAGTGTGTTTATGTATCACACATGGGTGCAGAACATATACTGGGTACTAGTAGGGTTGCATACTTTGCCCACCAGGCCTTTTTCCAGATGTAGGGGTATGGCTTTCCAACACAGTCCCATGGCTGACTGACATCTGTACTCCTCGTGAGGTGGCCAATGTGTCATAAGACGGACACCATATAGGAAAACTACAAAATCCACTCCCCAACATGTCCAGTGGTTAGACACTCACAACCATCTCTACACAGGTTCTGACAGCCAAACACACACACTTGCCATGTCCTGTATTCGAACTCCTACCTACTGTATCACAGTGCAGCAATATGCACTTAGGGCACGCGCTATGGTGAATCCTGGGTTACAGCACTCCTACAGGTGGGTGACAACAGCAGGATTGACAAAGTTGGTCATGTGATTTGTACAGAGAGTGCATACTCTACAAAGCATTGTACTTGTCTCACGCATACAAACACACACACAGTTGGCAATTCTGGGATTAGAACACCGACCTAACTACATTATCACACCACAGCATTATGCAGTTACAGAATACGCTACCAAGATTACTAGGTCACAGCACTCCCAGAGGTGTATTTTAAGGTGGGTGACATCATCAGCCTTGCCAAAGTTGGGTATAGGAATTGTATGGAGTATGAGCAGTCTAAAAGCATTAATCTGTTCTCAAGCAGATGGAGACACAGACACACACACTTGGCAAGTCTGGGATTAGAACACCGACCTAACTAATTTATCACACTACAGCATTACGCAGTTATAGAACGCGCTACCGAGACTATTGGATCACAGCACTCCCAGAGGTGTATTTCTAGGTGGGTGACATCATCTGCATTGCCAAAGTTAAGTATAGGAATTGTATGGAGTGTGAGCAGTCTAAAAGCATTATTCTGTCCTCAGGCAGATGGAGACACATACACACCAGTGGTGGGATCAGAACACCTACCTATCTACAGATCGCTATTAAAATACAACATAATTATGAGTCGCCCCACAGAGACTACACATTTTAAGGCTGTCATTATGACCTTCTAGGAATGCGGACATCAACAGGGATGCTGGCAGTTAAGATGTACATACCTGTGAACCTGTGTGTTTAAAGAAGGAATCCATCCTGAACTGGAGTATGCCCATCTGTGGAATGGATAACTACTATCACTATACAGGGCTACAATAGCAATGCCCATACACAAAGAGGCACATAACCGACACAAGGTGTCACTGGGCATGCTCACACACTTAGTAGCACAGGGCTGTTCGGAATGCACTATGTCTCCATCTACACAACGTTATACTGGGCATGCTCATATACTTAGCAGCACAGGGCTATTTGGGATGCATTCTGATTCTAAACATGGAAGGCCACAGAGGCCATGCTATTACAGTTAGACATAAAGAACACATTGCAATGGACACCGGTGTTAGTAGTTGTCATTGTTGGCAGGAATGCTGCACTACATATATCTGACACCAGTCTTCTACACAACATCTGCTGCTGTCCGTCACCTTAGATGTACCATTCTATACCAAGCACAATACTACCACTCACAGTGATGTCTTGCTAAGAGTGGCAACTGCTTGACCAACACAATGAGCCAATGCCCTGCTGTAATTACGAGGTTGTCCAGTGTTTGTCATTCTGGGATGACATGACTGAAAGTAGACAGACCTTTGTCACATATCACATGCATCCATGATTCAAGGGAGTGGGGATAATACCTAGATTGCATTCGCCCATATAGTGCCATTCCAAGTCAAATGTCCAAAACACAGGATAACACCCTGACACCTAGAGGACAACTGCATTGTATGCTTATGCTATCCAGTGCTAGATGTGTAGCATTCATAATCACAGCTGCTCACTGTAGACCCAACAATGGGGAATACTGACATCTGTGCAGTGAGGAACACCTGGCTGAAGGCTATGTAGTGCACAAATAGCACTACCACCATATACCTCAGAATCAGACATGTGGATCATAACACAGGTATGGACCACTCCAGGTGGTGGTGTCCCCACATATATAAAGGCCACTCACATGTACTGACCAGTACTCATACAAAAGGCATCACAGATGAGTCAGGTGCAGGTCACATTGTCAAAAGCTGCTTTCTAGGATGTAACCTTCAGACACCACCATGCCCTCGGACCAACACACATCCATACATGTGGTAGGACATATAATAGTACAACACCATGTGACCTTTGATCAGTGAACTGTACCTAGCTCTACATCAACTGTGCAGAGTGCCCATGTACTGAAACTGTTGCATCATGTGTTATGCAATGCAATGATACCACTGTTTGTAACCAGGTCAGCTGTACACATACCAGGGTCCCTCGGTTATTTACAGCATTAACAGATGACTGTTGCTGTACACCAGTAAACATCCTCGTGTTTGGGTATGACATACATGTACCTGCCCTGGATATGTACATGCCACACACATACAACATATATGTAAATAGCATAGCTGTTGTTGTCCTTTGTGCAGACAGGTAGCTACAGCCATTACACACATGCACATGGAAGGTAGGTCCAAGGCTGCTGAAAGCTAACAGTACATAAGGTGTGATATCAATGTTGACAGAGGTAACATCCCCTCTGTACTGGTCACCCATGACATCTATCATATCATACAACAGTCCATGTGTCATGTATGTCATTACACATGTCCACCAAATTCAATGCCTACAAACATACCCAAATGACAGGAATGTAGGACCTACACACATGTACATGTAGTGATGTGCATTCAGATACCATGCATGTGCAGTTGCTGATGTTTGCAGATGATGTGTGTCTTAGTACATCATGCAGTTGCAATGCAGTCTCAGCATTGCCAACTGTATATGGTGATATGCTGAAAGTACGGTAAGATGTACTTCAGGTATGGAATGATGTGTGGTCATAACTAAGTGGTGGGGCATCTTTGCAGATGGATGTTTGCTGAGGACAGCTCACAGGTGTGTCACAAGCAGTCCTATAATAACCTGTGTAACCGCTAAGCTATGGTTTTGTTAATTGATGGGGAACACACACAACTTAGAAAGCGGTCAGGGTGACACTGAAGGTAAATCACTTAACACTTGTAACAGTTAAGACCTCCCATGTGCATATATCAGCACAGTTGCCAAAGGAAGCATCAGTACACTTTGTAACGTGTGCAATACTGCTGTAAGTCTGTCATACGTATCATGAGATAGGCAGGTGTTTGATTGACAGTACTGGCATGTGTGGTTGCGTGTGTGTCCATATATGTCACGTATGGTGGGGAATACATCTCAGTTGTTACTCACTCTCCTGTACACTGTTGTAGACATCTGTACAGACTGCAATGTAGAAAGCAGGACATAGGCAGGGGTGTGTATCTCACACATGTGAGGTATCTGTATGTGCGTGACATAGGTGTATTCAATAGTGAATGCTACAGTGTGTGTGTGTGTGTGTGTGTGTGTGTGTGTGTATGTGAGAGAGAGAGAGTGTGTGTGTGTGTGTGTGTGTGTGTGTGTGTGTGTGTGTGTGTGTATGTATGTATGCATGAATGGCTTTCTGGTCCCTGGAATGAGGATGTATGTTACCATAGTGAATTGATAAGACCCCTACCCCCATCCAGGTGATGCAATCTACTATCCCTGTTGATGTCCTCGATCTTAGGCCATACTGACTACCTGTATATGTGTAATCTCTGTGGCACGTTATGTAAGTGCACAGTACTGTAATGATGATTTGCACATAGGCAGAGGTCCTCACCTCAACACTAGCAACTGTGTGCGCACGCGTGTGTGTGTGTGTGTGTGTGTGTGTGTGTGTGTGTGTGTGTGTGTGTGTGTGTGTTTGTGTGTGTGTGTGCATGTGTGTGTGTGTTACTGTGTTGGTGAATCCGTGAGTGTGTGGGTGTGTTACTGTGTCTCTGAATACTTGTGTGAATACCTGAGTGTGTGGGTGTAGTGTGTTCGCATCCTGTCATGGGAAGATGTATTACTGCTTCCCAATGAGGCATCATGCATTCCACTGGCCTCTATTCTTGTCATCAGCTAGACCGCTCTCTTACCTCTCCACTCCATGTAACTGTACCTGTGATGTCACCCAGTATGGATGTCACGTCTCTAGCCACAGTAACTTAAAACACAGCTATCATGCGCTTGGATCAGTAGATCAGTAGATGTGTTTGGAACTTGGGACTTTCTAACTGTGATGTGGAAGCTACAAAGTGCATGCTGGTATTTTCATACATACCTATGAGTAGTCCATATTTACATATGGGACACTAACTGAAAACACTGACATCCACCAGCACATGCAATTAGACCTGAAGGAGGAAGGCAGAACATCAAGACCAACATGCAGTTACTGTTGTTACACATGACCCATACTGTTAACAGTACAAAATGCATTCTAAACCTGGTAGTACATGGTATATCTGCTGCCTGTCAACAGTACACAACAATTGTAATCTACACTTATCTTCCTAATCTGTTCACCCTGTGCATCAGACTATATGAGCATGTCCCTGCACCAGTGGGTGGATGACAGGGATGCGGCACAGGCATCATCATATGCACAGGGTGATAATGTTTGCCAGAGGCCTAGGCTGCACCACTGGATGACATCATGTGTGTGGGTTAGGGCCTTTGATCTCATTGGGCATGTGTGGATGCTATGCATGTGTGTGTATCGGTGCCCTATATATGTTTCCGGTGTGTGCGTGTATGTATGCACACAGTTCTGGCATGTGTCTGACCTACACAGGGGTATTATTGACAGCTCCAGACTGTAAAGGCTAGGTTTTACAATTCACGGTGTCCGGCCACGTAACCTGTGCCTGCCAGGGGTTGCACGGGCACTACCATGCAGAGGTGCAGATTGGGTACTGTCTGATGACACATGTCCACTGGAGCCATGTCCCTGTTGGGACCATCCAGGGCATGTGCATGTGGCCTGCTGTGTCCTGGTGTGGACAGCACAGCACCAGCTGCAATGGTGCTGCTACCGCCACTATGGGAGTGGGCATGTGAGGTAGCTTGTTCACGTAGACATGCAACAGGTGATGTAGCTGGCCTACATCCACATGCCCGATGCCTCTATCCTACCAGATGTTCCAGCACAGACATCTCACACTCGCAGACTGCCACAGTCCAGGACTTCAACCATGTCACCCAATTGTCTATCCAAAACTTCAGCAATCTGCTATTGAGCATTTGCCTTTGCCTGGATGTTGTTTAAAGAACTGATAGCAGCTCTCTGAAGCCTCTGACCTTCTCTGCTGTGCCATTTAGCACTAGCCTGTGCCTCCATTACAGCCTGAAGCATGCATATCTGGTAACACCAGCTGCTGCACTCTGTCTTGCAGAGGCATGTTGGCTAGAGGTCCTCCTATGAGCAGCACTGGCCACATGCCTGTGTGCGGCATTACCTGTCAGTTGGCTGACACCATGGTGTGCAGGCACATTTTCCATAGCCTCCACACTTTCCTGTTCCAAGCTACCACATGCCAACTGTCCTTCCTCTATGGCCACTGATGATGCGATATGTGTTGTCATGAGAACTGTGTGGAGAGATGAGGGGAGTATAGGTTGAATGGCAACCAATAGCACAGATTCAGCCCCTGACAACCCTGCCTGTGCCTCAATCATACGTTCATCATCACTACTAGAGTCTGGAGGGACACTAACATCAGATGGACCGCAGGAGGGGAACACACCTACATCAACACCTGTGAGGGGCAGACAAGAACTGTACATTACAATCTATACACTAGACACACACACACAGACACACACACAGACATTCACACAGACTATGGCACCCGACATGCATGTGATATGACAGAAGGCATGCAACATGCATGTAATGCGGCAGACGGCATGCAGCTCAGACAATAATAGTGGTAGTTATCATACATCCCTGGGTTGCACACAACAGCATGCATGTGTCATAGCAGAAGGCATGCACATTACACAATCATAGTAGTAGTTAGCATACATCCCTTTGTTACACCATGTAGACCAGCACTGGTTAACAGCACACCTTCCTGATGTGTGACATATGACCTTGACAATCACATGTAGTATGACATGTGATCTTCTGACGTGTGCAGTGACATACTTACATGTTTAACACAATGGAGTCCTGTCAAATATACAGTGGAGTAATAGTGTCCCAATGCAGTGTTATCTGTCCACCCTACAGATATACTGCACATTTAGCTGATGTGCATGGCCATTGCAGGGAATCATGTGGCATCTCTATTGCTATACAGTGTGAGTTACAGACACAGTTCATAGCCATGACTGTGTTCAGATACAATACATATATACGGTGGAATGTGACCCACGTCACTGAGGTGTATAGATGTGGAATGTGTGACACAGGTCACTGAAGGGTATACGGATGACACCCCTGCACATCTGCAACCATATTGCTGATGCCTGGCAACTATGGCCAGACATGGCAAACTCATTGCTACACCATGTCCCACATGACATATGTGTACCACACACACACACACACACACACACACACACGAGGAGCAAGGATGACAGTGATGTCCGTCACTGGCAAGGAGAAATCTGCAATATAACCATTACACAAAGGCCATAGTTGGACCATGTGGAGCCAATGTAAAACAGGGTGTACACACAAGCATACCACGTCTACTGTGTGTGTTGCTTCATGTCTCTGGCCATCCTCCATGGCCATGTGTGAACATGTGTTGGCCAAATGGTTGTGATGGGCATCTATTTCACATGTCTGTGTTGTCCCATATGACATACACCCATAGATGTCATATGTTCCACTGACGACAGGGTTATGTAGACAAAGAGTGGTATGTTTGGTATGTGGTATATGTTTTTCAGGATAGTTAGGCAGTGTTGCAGCCAGCCCACTAGATGTCATGGACATGTCCGATAGCACATAACATTGTGTGACATTCATAGCAGGGGTATAATCCACACCGGTAAATCCTGTGGGCTGGCCATACTCCAGCTCACTATGTAGTATTGTTTGTATTCCCCATATGTGTAGTTCTGATCTGTAGTGCATGTCCCTACAGTGAACAACACCTCCACCATTGTATGCACAGCTGTCCACACATCTGGCAATGACAGTTTGTAAGGTTTCATGGTGTTTCACATAGTTTGCAAGTATTGCACATGGGTAGCTATTGTGATGCATTACAGGTCTGACCTGTATATTGTGACAGGACCATACATTATGTGTACATGTGGTAAACGGCCACATGGCAGATAGATCTTTGTATTAATATGCCTGATAAATAATAACAGTCTCACCTGAAATGGGCTGCTGTTGCAGCGGAACACCAGAGGTACCTAAATAGGAGTGACACAGCAGTATGATCATTATCTATGCCTGTATGACAGCTACAGGGTGCAATGTGCATGTTAACACATATGCCAGTACAATAGACTATACTATGGAGTATGCACATGTGTGCATGCACAGAGTAGCATACTATAGTATGTAGCATGTGTGTATACATGCCTTGCATATGATGTTACATTACATATTATACAGTGACACATGTAACTCTATGGAATATAGTTGTTATATGTGCAGTAGTGACTTACCAGGTATCTCCAGGCTCAGTGGTTGAGAGACACCCACCTCCATGATATCAGCTAAGGCTTGTGGATGCTGTTCTGCAGGTGTCCCCAGGTTGGCCAGTAGCTCCTTGGTACGTGTGAGTGGGGGCTGGGTTGGTGGCCCACCACCTGCTGCACCTTGTTCCCTGGTGATTGCATTTGCATGTTGTTTTGCCCATCTAATTAGGTCTTTACAGTGTCTGCATACCTGCTGGTATGTGCCGTTATGGCCACCAACATCATTAACCCTCCTGCATAGATCCTGCCACAGGGCATCCCGCTGCTGTGCATCCTGTGGCACATGGCTAAACAGTACATGATGATTATCAAGTAGGTATGGGATGAGGGTCTCATCCTCCAAGTGGGTATAAGGTGGTAGCCTTGCATGCGGCATACCTGGAAGACATAATGATGGAGACAGGTCACAGTAACTCACAGAGACGTACAGAGCTACTGCGGAACATACATGTGTATCACATTTATTATGATTAAATAGTTGTCTTTGCAAATCTACATTACACTGACACCACTGACATGTTTGTGTCACATATATTTGACACTCAATGGTGATTGGATATTGTCACCATATATGTGTGTGAGTCACCTGATTACATTGCTCAGACTCCATGTGGATGCTGTCTTGATGTGGGCATGTCTGTTTGCCTGTACTGGTGCTCTTACCTATGAGCACATGCCTGGATGTGTCCACATTAATGCAGTCAACTTTGATGCTGTGTATATGTCACATATAATGACTTACACTGCCTTAACGGACATGACCTGTGACCCTGCAGACTTGCTCACGGGAGGTTTTACATGTATGCGTTTTGTCATATACATCTACACGGCACTGTACAGCAGTTCAACATCCTGCCATGTATCACCTGTATTGCACATGTGATACACATGGGACACTGGCTAGCCTGATGGTATTTGCAGGGATGGATATCAACTATACCATGTACAGTCAAAGTCAACTAGTAGGCTATATGTCCTGGGCCATGTATGAGCCTAGGATGAAAGGTTACCTAGCTGTAGCTGACAGGCGGGTTTCTGGGGCCAGGTCAAGCAGTGCCACATAACTGATCCACAGGGTTAATGATATATTTACCATGCGGTCATCACACCATGTCTTAAAGAGAGGCAATGTGCAGCTTTGCTGGACAGGGATGCATAGCATGGCAGGAGTATGAAAAGTGTATGGGACAAGGATCTGTCCAGCATGTGGTGATCCTTGTACTAGGAAGGTGGATATCCATGAAGGATGTTTCAGATCAGGATGTGTACGTGTAGCATGTCCAATATCACTGGGTTGGACATGGCTTTATTCAGGAAATGCATCATGCTACATAGTGGAGATGGGGCTTGGGAAGGCTGGTGTAGGCCATCTGAACATGGCCAATACCCCTTAAAGGAAATATGTGATCTGATATGGGTCACTTGAGTGTTGCGTATGGCTGAACAATGATCTCTATATTCATGGATGGCACCCTGTCATGATTAGGGTTGCCACTTATGACTACCTGACAGGTGTGGTGACATAACTATCACAGGAAAGACAACTGCCCAGCTGCATCCCTTACACACAGTATCCATTATGTTGACCGCTGCCTAGGTGGTAGTTCATGGGTACAGGGTTATTAACATAGGGGTGACAATGCAATATGTAGCTGTCAGATTGTGGCCATATGTCACACACCTCACCCACAAAGCCCCTTCTGTATGTTGTCTGCAACACTCATTGAGTCAGCGATTGCTCCTAGGTCATAGTCATTCACATACTTCAATAGGCAGATGCCTTCTGTTAGTCTGAGTGGTATAGACTACAATGAGGGGGAGTACAATGAATTAACCCTGTCTTACTGTAGCTGGCACTGGTGTGATGTGCATGTAATAGTAATTCAGACACCTTCTGTAGTGTTGGTTCTGCCAGCAGTCCAGTTGCAAAACATTCCTGTGACATAGGAATGTACATCTAGTATACTGAGTGTAGGTGGAACACAGTATGGGTGATGATGTCCTATGACTTGGCAAGGTTATGATATGCTGTGTGAAATCAACCTTACTGTCATCTACATCTGTATTGCTGACAACAAATAAGTTGATCAAGGTTCATGGCCTTTCAGACCAGACTCAGCAGGGTAGTAGTGCAGTCCTCCCCATTATCAGCGGTGTCTCCCCCTTTTTGGGTTGTGATAACTGTTGGTGTGCACCATTCAGTGTGAACACAGCCTGACATGTGTATGTGGAGAGCAAATTGTTTTGCCATATGTGTATAATACAACCTGGGATGTTGTCAGGTCCCATGCAGCCTGAGTGCAGCTTCTAACTGCATAACTGTGGTTACAGGGGCTCTGTAGTGTACATGGATATATGATTGTGTACCTGTTGGGGGGGCAGTGTGTTTATGTTATCCAAAACCCTATCTGGATTGCTTATTCATGCTCAGTACTTGTTCAGAACTTGTAATCACTAAAAAAGCTACTAATTACTATAGCACTCAATGTTCCTCATTACCTAGAGGTAAACAGTTTTTATACTTACTTTTCTCACTTGCTTAGAGAAAAACAGCTCTTTTACTCACTTTCCTCACTTATCTACAGGAAAACAGTTTTTTATTCAGGCATGTCCAAGGGTCAGCTCCCAGTGTTCTCTTCTGTCTATCTGATGAATCTGGGCATCTTGAGGCAATGTAAAAATTGCCTCATGTACACAGACAACCCTCTCCTCCTACCACCCTACACTACAACCTATGAGAGATGCACTTATCTAGCCAAACTGGAGGTAAAGCTCTCTCCAACCAAGACTGAAATTGACAGTCGTGGAGAAGGTAAACATTTGCACCACACCACACTCATCACATAGTCTCACTAAATGTACCAAATCTCACCAAAATCCACACATAGTAACACAAAAACATTCACGGAGCCTCTCAATAATACTTTGTCTAAGCAACAGAGACCTCCAAAGCAGAAACGCAAGCAGCCTCCATCCCCCAACACAACCCAATTGACACACAGCCCACAGACTCAGTGTGCCACTCAACCACAGCCAATATGGCAAAACAACGTACCCAACACACTAGTCATAGGTGACTCTATAGTCAGGCACACTGATGTCCCACTCACCAGGCTAAACAAGGAGAAGGTTACTGTCAGCTGCCTGTCGGGTGCCAGGATCTTCCACATAACCCATGCACTCAGGTCACTCCACAACAAGTACAAATATGACTCTGTCATTGTCCATGTTGGTGTGAATGACCTGAGACGTACCTCCCTGGACTACATGAAAAGAGACATGGAAGAGCTCTCCGATCTTGTAGCCAGGGCAGGTATGACCCTAGCCCTGAGTGGCATTCTGCCATCACCAGAATGATACCACAGCACAAGGACAAAATGACTGACTTCAACAATTGGCTAAGCTTCTGGTGTCATTCTAAGGGGGTCCAGTATCTGCATGCTTGGGATGACATGGTCAACAGACCACGATGCTTTGCCACAGATGGCCTGCACCTGTTGCCCCTGAGATTCTGGATACTGGCTAAGGCTCTTGCTGCCCCTATAGTGCCTTTTTTAGGCAAGGTGCAAATAACAAATTCACCACCATAACAAGAACAGGCAAGCAAAAACTGAGGGTAATGCTACTCAATGCTAGAAGTCTAAATCTCAAAATGCACTCACTCAAGGCACTCCTTAAAATGGAGAACATCGATATCTGTGTAGTGACTGAGACCTGGTTCAAGTCTCCAGAGATCACCCCTGCACTACCAGGCTATAACTCATACCACACTTTTCGGCCATGTAACCTGGACCGAAACACCAAAGGTGGAGGTGTGTCCATATTCATTAAGGATATCCACACCTCCAAGCTAGTTGCTTAGCACAATGCATCCAAGGTTATCCAATTGCAACTAACTCTGAGAAAAACTGCAATCCAAATAGTAGCTTGCTACAGATCCCCTCACCATGCCCCAGGATTCCTACTCCTCTTTTCTTGATGTACTGGAAAATATTAGGTTTCAACCAAACACCCTAATAATGGGCGACTTCAACTACTCCACCATTAACTGGGAAAACTACTTGTGTACCAACTCATTAGCTCAACACTTTCTGGAATTCAAATCCGCGGTGGTGGTGCTGCGGTAGCGTTGTCATCTCACAGCAAGACATTGTCCCGTTTGATTCTCAGCTAGAGCGTCTACTGTGGAGACATGTGTGAATGGGCGTACCCCTTTGTTGAAGATTGTGCGTTAGGGCTGGCAACTCAGCATGTAAAAATCAACTGCCAATCATTATCGGACCGGAGTTCCACTGTGGCGACCCCTAACTGGGAAAAGCCAAAAGACACAACAACAACAACATAAACTCCAATGCCCTGGATCACCTTATCCACACCCCCACCAGGGGCAACAATATCCTAGACCTTGTCATTACGAACATGAGTGACCGGTGTTCCACACCTGAAGTCAACTCCTCGTTGGTCCAATCTAAGCTAATCAACTTTGATATCCACATCCCACCCCCATTCCCCCCCATTAAGGAAACCACAGTAAAATATATCTCCAAAGCCAACTTTATGCTTCTTAAGACAGAAGTGGTGAACGTCATGACACCCATGCAGATGGACAATACAGTTACAACTGCTGAATCCTACACAAATGCACTCTATAAGCACTTACATGAGTGCATGGATCGTGCTATCCCAAACAGAACCAAGACGCTATCCTCCAGAAACAGGAAGTCAATCTGGTGATCCCCTGCCATAAACAAACTGTACAACAGAAGGAAGAAACTGTTGCAACAGAGAGTACAATCCCATGAGTGAAGGAGCTCCCTGGTCAGCCTTAGTAAGAATCTGAGATCCCTTATAAGATCCTCCAAAGCTATCTACGAAAACAAAATCACCACCAATTCCAAGGACAACCACAAAGCATTCTATAGCTATGTCAAGACTCTCGATGTCAACACCTAGATCTGCTCTGAGTTACAGCACAAAGGCATGAAAAATACAGAACCAACTGATATTGCCAACATCCTGGCAGATAGGTTCAGTGCTAACTTTACCCCCCTCTCACCCCCTAAAGGGCCCATATCTATACAGGAAGAATGCAGAGTCCCTGTAATTACAACTACACAGGTAAAAGCTGCACTCTCTAAAGCCAAAAACACAGCATCCATGGGACTGAACAATATCCCAGGCTGTGTTTTACATGAACTTCAGAACGAACTGGCTGACCACTTAAGAACCATGTTCAATAATAGCCTGGCATCAAGCTTTGTGCCCTCTCAATGGCGCACAGCAACAGTTATCCCACTCCACAAAGGTGGTGCCACAACGGACCATGGTAACTATTGCCCTATAAGCCTGACTAGCCTGGTCTGCAAGGATATGGAGCACATCATCATGGATCTCATTCACAGAGACATTGGGTACCTCCAAACCTTTGACCACACCCAGTTTGGCTTTGTTAAGGGCAGACCATGCCTCCTAAACCTGGTGGACTTCTTTGAGACAGTTACTAAGGCATTAGATGAGGATAAGGAGGTCCACACAGCCTACCTTGTCCTCTCAAAGGCTTTCAACACCATTCCCCATTCTGGTATTATTGACATACCCATCCACCTGAACATTAACCCCTACATCACGAGATGGTTTACAAAGTGACAAAGTTATAGAAACTACACAGTGAGAGTTGCACACCCTAGGTCCGACTGTAAACCAGTTACAAGTGGCATCTCCCAGGGCACAGTCCTAGGACCCCTCATGTTCGGTATATACTTCTCTGAGGTACAGGCAAGCACAGGAGGACTTTGGCTGAAAAGGTTTGCAGACGACTGCAAACTAGGGGCCATAGCTGGTTCCCCAGCTGATACAGACACCCTCCAGAAGGGTCTCACTGAGACAGATACCTGGTGACAATATAATGCCCTCAAGCTGAATGCCAAAAAGTGCATAGTCATCCCCTTTGGATAAAACTAATTACCCATGGACTACCACATAGGTGGTAGTCCCTACATACAGAAAAAGTAATAAGGGATCTGGGAACCCAAGTAGATAGCAATCTCTCCTTTGATAACCATATTGCCAAGGTGGTTAGAATATCCTTCTACGTGGTCCCCCTAATCTCAAATGGGTTCGCATCCAGAACAAAGAAGGCCTTTGTGCCTCTCTACTCATGACTTATTAGACCCATTAAAGAATACAAAACTCCATTTGGGATGTACCTTACAAGACAACTGCAACAGCTTGAAAGACCACAAAAATACCACACCAAGAGGATTACTGACCTCAAACAGATGACCTATGCAGCCCAACTAAAGAAACTCCAGCTGTACTCGGTTGCATACAGCATACTCAGAGGAGATCTCTGCTTGACATACAAGACCCATGTCCAACCCAGTATTGATGGATATGCTCCACCTAAACAAAAGCCCCTGAGAGCCACATGCTCTAGGGATATAAACCTAACCACAACGATATCTAGGATGTGCTGGAGGGATAGATTCCTGACCCGGAGACTCCCCATGCTTTGGAACATGATTCCAATGTACATCAGCAAGGCCCCTCACTAGCACTCTTCAAGAGAAACCTTGATGGGTGGATGGGAGACAGACATGTACCCCGGGGATCACTGTAGTAGCTCTGCTGGACAGAGACACAGGGAACTAATAGCTCTGCTGTTCAGAGGCACAGGGAACTAACCTAAGGGGGTGGCGGAAGCCAACACACTCTAGCTAGGCTTATAAATGCCCTTGGGCAAACAGCCTAGTACCTACCTATGAACCTATTACATGTTTTATGTGTATGGATAGTTAACTAGCTCTTCCATTTTACTTTGCTATCATGCTGACAAACTGTCGGGTGACTACAAGTCATATGTATCCTGTTATCGTGTATTGTAAATGCCAATAGACATAACTAATGTTTGTCTAACATAACAGTAATGCTATGTAAAATGTAATACATATCTGCCTACAATACTGTACATTACACAGTTACTGGCACAATATCCCACAGTGCAAATCATAATTGCACAGTAGGTCCACCTTCGACATGTTATTCTCAGTAATACATCCATACATATGCCTACTGTTACAATATATCAACATATACTACCCCCTGTTATAGCACGTACTTGTTGGACCAACCCTGCCACCGACAGTGGCTGGAGAGGAATTGTTGGGTTCAAAGCCCTTATATAGCATCCCTTGTGGTGTATGAGGTGTTTGCCTTGTGACCTACTGCAGTACACACATAAATACTACAAGCATTACTATGCTCAACAATACATCACTACAAGATAACTGAAATAAAATATAAAGAACTGTTACTGCTTCGTTTGTACCTTGCCCTATAAGAATAGCGCAAATAAATAATACAGCAAAAATCGGGTAGGTACAATGGCAATGGTTAATCACTCGCATAGATTTCCAATGAATAAAATGTCCCACAGTATATATAGTCGTAATTAAAGCGTAGTAATTAACATCGTAATTACCCTCCGCTGCCTTGCAACATGATAGTAATATAGTTCTCAAAAAAACCTTTGCTTGGAAACACTTTCAAATAAGTGTAGCTGACAGCATCAACTGCCCTTCGGCACAACGATAGTATAATCCAACAGCAGTATTCACTTCACCATGGATAAAATAAAAGAGCACTCGTTCAATGTTGCTCAAATATTTATTTGATAAAACTTGGCTAACGCTTTCACCCGTAGGCTTCCTCAGGCCATCACAGCATATATTCACAGTTAATACATTTAAATACTATTTCCTATCATGAACATTGAGGTCACTTCCTGCTATCAAACAAATTCGAAGCAATTTCCAATATTATTATAAAATAATTAATTACATACATAATTAACTAAATAAATATCCGTTTATATATATTAATATCTCGTAATACATACATATTTAAAAAATTTTAAAATCAAACTATATACATAATTACTAACTTGTTAAACATAAAATTCATTCCTAATAGTTTGTATATAACTACTACTATTTATTACCATTGGACATAACTTTCTCTCACTAATTATAGTACAAATAGTATCCAATGACAAATGCATACATAATTAAATCATTTAATAATTTTTTAAAAATACAAATAACTCAGACATAGTCTTAATCAATTAGATAGACACATACTTAATTAAGTATGTAAATGTTTTAAGAATTCATGATTCTAAATATTTTACAATCCCTGCCTACTAGTGTGTATGTTTTCCATATTATAATAACATACTTAATCAAATTCTTATTAGGTGCATATATTGAACATACTTATTAATATTGGATAATAAAAATATATATAGAGAAAATACATATAAATAACATACTAATCGCACTTAGAGACATGCATATTCAGACATAAAACTTAAGATGTAGATTAGTTATATTAATATTGATGTCAGAAACCTTAAAAAATATATATATATATATGAAACATATACATAATAGATACAAATGTTATATACGTCACTTTTCCATTCTAACTCTTTATTGCACAATTATTTATTGATACCTAGCTTCCTAGCCTTCAAGGCAGGTTTGATAGGAATTCTGTCATTCAAACCCGGTTTATGATCAGCCCTTAATCTAATAATCCATTTCATTTCATTTTCCTCAGTTTTATTAACTATATCTCCACATCTAATCGTTATGTTATTATTCTGTAAGACCATAAACTTAAATTCATGGTCTATGGATGTATCTAAAACATGTTTCGAAAGGGCATTATTTTGTGATTTTATTTTAATATTATATAAATGCTCCCTAATACGGTCCCTAAGTCGTCTATCCGTTTTACCCACATAAAATGCAGGGCAAACCATGCAGGTAGCAAGATAGACGACATGGGCTGTATCACAAGTAGCTTGTGCTGAAAAAGTAAAAAATTGTGACGTTTCAGGGTGCGTAAAACTTGCAGTGCCTTCGATATAAGTACAATACCTACATTTCTGGCAAGGCTTTGTCTCTTTATTATTTTCTATCCTATGACCCATTCCTACTCTATTTGACCCACATAGCATTCTATATAAATTCATTTTATTTTTATACGTAAATTTTGGGTAGTTACCTACTAATTTTAATATTTTAGGGTCTACTGTTAGTATCTCCCAATATTTTTCATAGATGTCTCTTATACTTGTCACATCCCGTGTGTAATGTATGAGCACCCTAATATCTTCATTTTTGCTTTTACTATCTATATCACATTCTTCGTTACTCATGACAGCTGTTTCAATATCAGCTCCACTGTCAGAAAAATAGGGTTGTGCTATGTTTCTCCTCATCCCTTCTACTTTATATAATTCTTCATTTATTTCTTTAGACTTATAAGATCTATCTAGTAATTGTTGTTTCAAATTACTCTATTCTGTCTTATATCCAATATCAGTAGAATTAAGACGTGATACTCTCATTGCCTGCCCTCTAATGATATTTTTAAAAATAAATCCAGGATGCATGCTATTTCTATGCAGCAGGGAGTTTCTATAACAACTTTTCCTATAGACCCCTATATTAAGGAGACCATTAGGTAATTTCTCAACATATACATCCAAATATGAAATCATATTCAGGGACGCTTCCATAGTAAATTTCAAATATTGTGTATGCGCATTAATTTTTACCAGGAATTCTTTATGACTGACTTCATTGGAGCTCCAGATGAGAAAGAGATCATCTACAAAACGCGCATAAAATTTTACGTTCTGTTGGAAATCATTCATTTTAAACAAATATCTTTCTTCCCAATCTGCCATAACAAGATTGGCGTAGCTATTGGCACAAGATGTGCCCATAGCTATGCCATCTTTCTGTATGTATGCCTGATTGTTAAATACAAATACATTATTACACAGTACTATTTCTATTAGATCACAAATTACATCATTATAGGCTTCCGTATATGATAGGTCTATATTAAGTCTCCTACGAATACATTCTACTCCTTCAAAGTTGGGAATAGATGTAAAGAGAGATTGAACATCTAATGTAACGAACCAATATGTAGTATCAATAGGGATTTTAGACATCCGGTCATATAACATGATTAGGAATTGTTTGGTGTCTCTAAGTATATGTAAATACTTATTCACAACTGGTCATAGTACTGTTTCTAAGTATAGTGAAATTGGCTCAGTTACCCATCCTTTACCTGCGACAATAGGTCGCATGGGTGGGTTTGAGGGGTGTTTATGAATTTTTGGTACTCCTTGTATGCAGGGTAAAGTAGGGTGGTTAACAATACAGTAATTAAATAGATCTTCATTTATTTTGCCTTCATTATGTAATGTATTGATATCAATCAACACTCTTTCAATGACCCTATCTACCGTATTTATTCCAATAGTTCTATAATATTGTCCATCTCTTAACATTTCTGTCATACTTATAATATATTGATCCATATCCATAATGACAATAGGTCTGCCCTTGTCGGCAGGCCTAATCATTATGTTAGGATTATTCATTAACTCTCTTAATGCCTTCCGTTGTTTGAATGTCAAATTACCATGCCATCTCCTTTCACTATTTCTTTTCTCATGTGCATATAACTCTTGCTCAACTAATTTAGTATATGCATCAATCAATGGATGTAAGGCTGGTATATAAGTACTAGGCTTCCTACAAGCCATCCTTTCTTTGACCAATGTCTAATTTAAGTTGTATATTTCTTGTAAAGAGCTTCAAATCAACTATTGTTTGAGTAATATCACTTTTAATGGATGGAATAAATGTAAGTCCCTTCTCCAGAACTACTTCCTCATCTGTAGATAGATCTCTTTTCGATATATTCCATATTAAAGAGTTTAAGTTCCTTGCCACATCTTCTTTAAAGTAGGCCCTACATGCTCTTGATCGGCCATTCTCTTCTTCTGCTGTTCCCTGCTCATTGAGCGGTCCCTCCCTCTCCTCCATTGGTTGACTATAGGGAAAGGGGCTTTTCCTTTAGGACTGCTAATGTCTGTGTTGTAATTAATTACTTTCCTTCTTACAACTATATCATTTGCATCTGGTTCAACTACCTCTGTAATTACATCAGTTACATCTGTCAGTGCTATCTCTTTTTCATTGCATTCAGGTGTTAATAGAGATATTTCATTAACTATATTTTCTTTATGTACTAACGCTGTTGTGACCATGACATTTGCTTTATTTTGGTTACTCACTATATTACTTTCTTTATTGGTGGTCATTTGACTCTCAAATGCTTTTCTTTTCACATTTCTATCTGGTACACCATTACTTCTATTGCCTGATGTACCCATACCTTCCCGTCCATCCTCTTAAGCAATGCTATCCTGGCCTAGCTTGTTATGTACTTTAGGCCAAGTAAAGACTTGTCCTTTTGCAAAATCCTGCATATCCCTTTTAATTTTATTCTGTTTCTGTTCTAATAATTTCTTTTCATATAGATAAACATCATCCAATAATTTCTCTAACATATTATCCAATATTGATTTAAGATACATTTCATACAAATACAATTGCTGTTCCTTTATGCATTCTCGTAGCACTACTTCTTGTGGTTTAAAATAAGAGTTCAACAGTTCCATGTAGCGTATACTCGTGTCTATGTTTATCTGCTGCCACATATACAGTAAATCTGGAAACACAGTACCTGTAGTAGGCATCTTCAATATACGAAGTCCTCGTGGGATTATTTTGCGATTTATACAGACTTCAAAATGTTGCCGTTCCAACTGATGTCGTTTTAAACGAATAAAGTTAGCTTCCATTTCCCCCAGTAGCGTGGATAAACCCTTACAGTCTTTTTCGACAACTCCTTCATTCGAAAAGTCAGATGTGACGTCATACGTTAGTAGTGGATTGACGTCTCCTGCAATGGCATATTCAAATCTGGATTTATTTTTGTTAACAATCTCTGGATTATATGGTAGTTCAATACTCGTAGACTGCAATTCTGCCATATCCATGAAGCAGTACCAGATACCAACGTATAAAAGAAATAAAATATAAAGAACTGTTACTGCTTCATTTGTACCTTGCCCTATAAGAATAGCGCAAATAAATAATACAGCAAAAATCGGGTAGGTACAATGGCAATGGTTAATCACTCGCATAGATTTCCAATGAATAAAATGCCCCAAAGTATATATAGTCGTAATTAAAGCGTAGCAATTAACATCGTAATTACCCTCCGCTGCCTTGCAACATGATAGTAATATAGTTCTCAAAAAAAACTTTGCTTGGAAACACTTTCAAATAAGTGTAGCTGACAGCATCAACTGCCCTTCGTATAGCGATAGTATAATCCAACAGCAGTATTCACTTCACCATGGATAAAATAAAAGAGCACTCGTTCAATGTTGCTCAAATATTTATTTGATAAAACTTGGCTAGCGCTTTCACCCGTAGGCTTCTTGTGATACGGCCCACGTCGTCTGTCTTGCTACCTGCATGGTTTGCCCTGCATTTTATGTGGGTAAAACGGATAGACGACTTAGGGACCGTATTAGGGAGCATTTATATAATATTAAAATAAAATCACAAAATAATGCCCTTTCGAAACATGTTTTAGATACATCCATAGACCATGAATTTAAGTTTATGGTCTTACAGAATAATAACATAATGATTAGACGTGGGGATATAGTTAATAAAACTGAGGAAAATGAAATGAAATGGATTATTAGATTAAGGGCTGATTATAAACCGGGTTTGAATGACAGAATTCCTATCAAACCTGCCTTGAAGGCTAGGAAGCTAGGTATCAATAAATAATTGTGCAATAAAGAGTTAGAATGGAAAAGTGACGTATATAACATTTGTATCTATTATGTATATGTTTCACATATATATATATTTTTTAAGGTTTCTGACATCAATATTAATATAACTAATCTACATCTTAAGTTTTATGTCTGAATATGCATGTCTCTAAGTGCGATTAGTATGTTATTTATATGTATTTTCTCTATATATATTTTTATTATCCAATATTAATAAGTATGTTCAATATATGCACCTAATAAGAATTTGATTAAGTATGTTATTATAATATGGAAAACATACACACTAGTAGGCAGGGATTGTAAAATATTTAGAATCATGAATTCTTAAAACATTTACATACTTAATTAAGTATGTGTCTATCTAATTGATTAAGACTATGTCTGAGTTATTTGTATTTTTAAAAATTATTAAATGATTTAATTATGTATGCATTTGTCATTGGATACTATTTGTACTATAATTAGTGAGAGAAAGTTATGTCCAATGGTAATAAATAGTAGTAGTTATATACAAACTATTAGGAATGAATTTTATGTTTAACAAGTTAGTAATTATGTATATAGTTTGATTTTAAAATTTTTTAAATATGTATGTATTACGAGATATTAATATATATAAACGGATATTTATTTAGTTAATTATGTACGTAATTAATTATTTTATAATAATATTGGAAATTGCTTCGAATTTGTTTGATAGCAGGAAGTGACCTCAATGTTCATGATAGGAAATAGTATTTAAATGTATTAACTGTGAATATATGCTGTGATGGCCTGAGGAAGCCTACGGGTGAAAGCGTTAGCCAAGTTTTATCAAATAAATATTTGAGCAACATTAAACGAGTGCTCTTTTATTTTATCCATGGTGAAGTGAATACTGCTGTTGGATTATACTATCGTTGTGCCGAAGGGCAGTTGATGCTGTCAGCTACACTTATTTGAAAGTGTTTCCAAGCAAAGTTTTTTTTGAGAACTATATTACTATCGTGTTGCAAGGCAGCGGAGGGTAATTACGATGTTAATTACTACGCTTTAATTATGACTATATATACTTTGTGACATTTTATTCATTGGAAATCTATGCGAGTGATTAACCATTGCCATTGTACCTACCCGGTTTTTGCTGTATTACAAGATAACTGTTTCCACCATATGCATTGCATACACTGTAATTATTACAGAACAGGTACTACATACACAGACATACTGAGTGTTCTACATACCTTATTAGTAACCCGAGGTGTCATTGACTGTTATTTCAATCTTTTTAGTTTGTGTTTCAATCTTCTTTGTAATGTTCTACTGGTATATACAGATGGTTTGAATGTGTGACAAGCCATCCTTTTATAATTAAATATCGGTAACATGTGCTATCCTGACCACCAATTGGTGTTCAAAAGTAGTTAATTACATGCACATCAGCTGTGCAGCTACTCCATTAGCCAATACCATGGCAACAGTGGTGTATAATTGAGTACTCCACTTGGGCGTTGTCCCTTTGCCTTACTTTTAAGGAAGACGGCCTGGATGTGTTGTTTGAGATGTATTGCAATAGCTATATGGAGACACACCGAGATATATTAGCTTCATGACTCCCATGTATTGTGTGTAATGCCTAGAAGATGTTGTTCTACATGTGAGTACAGCTGTTATATTTCAGAACATTGCTACTTATGCAGGGTTTGTTTATACCTGATACTTCTGCAGATGTTTCAGTCTGGCAAGGATGTTTGAGGAGCTCAAAGCTGTATGGCTATGCATATAATGTTAGGTGGTTTACAGTGCGCTCACCAGACATCTTTGGTTTGGTATAAATGTGTATCATACTGTGCTGTTAATCAGTAATTGGTAACACTTCCTGGTGTACACACAACCCTCTGAAACGGGATTAGTGCAAACAAACCTTGTAACATCAGCAGCTATTCCATTGTATAACAGCAACTATTTCACATAGGGCCATGCTAGTGTGTCTCTGACAAGGTATGTTAAGGCTTCTGCAGATGTCGTACAGTGAGTGAATGTTTTGTGATGTTATTACAGTATGTATTGTAATTGGTTTGGATGTGGGGGAGATGTTGGTGGGTGTACATAGCAGATGCAGATGTGTAGGAACTGCTTTTATACATATTCGATATGTGTGTGAGGGTTCCTTCCCTATTTGAACACCTATCCTTTAGTGGAATAATACTATTGTAATTACAGGCTGATTCATTAAGGCACTGTTAATTGGTTCCTGTATAGCATGCAGGTGATGTTAGTTCTTGAATCCTTTCGGCAATACATCGGAATGTAATAAAGTATTGCTATATGAAAGCTGTCTGTATATTTCTGTCATAGGTATTTGCAGTCATTGGAGTTGTGTTGGTGACTGACCCTCTTTGGCTAGGGTTGCCACCTTTTCAAATGGCCATAGTGGGACATTTTCTGCACACACATCAGATTTTAAAGGCCAACACATACCCACGGTCAGTACAAAGGATAGAACTTTACTTTTTTGCCTAAATAAAAGCTTATTCTTGTAGCAGTTTAGTTGCTTATCCTGTTTCTTGCAACATTTAGGTATTTTAGATACAGAAATAACTATTTTATGCAACTATTACATAAAATATGGGACATAATTATGTCCTACAATCTCAGGACATTTGCCATTTTTAATATTTCTGGTCAGGACACAACTGCCCAGAGAGGGACTGTCCCTAGCAAAGTGGGACAGGTGGTAACCTTATCTTTGGCTCATGTCCATAGCACATATTTGTAATAGTGTATAGGCATATACTCTCCATATCCTTTGTTCATATAGTTTGGTCGTGGCAGAATGTATGATTGCTCTGGTCCATGTTATATTCATATATGAACACTTCATCCGCTGTATACGGGATACCTATGGAATCCCAAACGCACAAAATTCCGATGCCCACAATACCGGGCCCAGACTCCCAAACCCCACATTACAGAACACTCAAACTCGCGACAGTCAAACACGCAAAAGTAACACAAACACAGAACACACACAGACAGACACACTACTACCCACCACACCCAAACAAACCATCCTACACTATGTATGAGCAGGTGGACAAGCCCCCCCCTACACCCCCCATGTGTGTGGTTGAGCCCCCCCCACCCCCCTACTTTAATATTCTACCTTTGAGATCGCACAGACGCACAAAGCAAACTCACACCCACACATTACAGTCCCCCAGAAACACACAACACACTGAGAACACACACTTACACACACTAAAGCCCTCAGAAAACATTTACACACAGTAACCTACCTGAACCGCAACACCAGAAGCACTAACTAAAAGTCCCTTAACATCGGGATTTTAAAACGCGCACTTCTGGTGTTTCGGTACTGTGGTCTTTTGGTCTTTAAGCCTCGTGATTACGCACGTCGGTATGTCAAGCATTCAGTATTTGGTAGGTATCCCATTTATATGTACCTCCATGGTTGTGTAGATGTTGTTAACCTATCTATATATCTACATATATGTATATCCCTATATATCAACATATCTCTCTCTCTCTCCCTCTCTCTCTCTCTCTCTCTATATATATATATATATGTTGATTTATATATATATATATATATATATATATATATATATATATATATATATATATATATATATATATATATATAGCATACACCTTTCATTGTGTACATGGCGGTTTGTCCTATTTCCACACAATCCTCCCTTTTGTGTTTTAAACTGTCAGAATACACAACTGCCATTGGTACATCTCAGGTAGCTTAGTGGTAGGTTATTGTGAAGATTGTGTACATGGCTGCGTGGTCTAATCCTGGCAGTGGTCATTTTACCTCTCAGAGCAGACACTGGTAGTGCAAGGGTGATTAACGCACATTTCAGCGGTTGTGAGCGGCTTTGCCCGTGATCTGCGCGATGTTCAGCAAAGGTTAAACCCGTGTGGCGCTTATCCATGTAGTCATGTTTAAGCGCCGTTTACCGGCACTTACCAGTGCAATAACCCGCTAACGTCTGCTTAAAAGTGCTTTAATATCCTGCATCCAACATCCATTATTCTGGACCTCAAAATGATGTAATAGCCCTTGCAGGTCTTGAAACCGGGACCATGAACACCACAGTCACTGGCTTTATTACCACTGAGGTATCTGAGATATGTACAACTTTTATGGTGTTTAGTATGTACAGTGTACTACAGCCGTTCCTCAGTACTGCAAACAAATGTGTTAGTCAGTTGGTTTACATATGTATGATATCTGTTAATGTTCATATGTTTGTTGAAGTCAGTGTTGCAATGTGACCTGACAGGGTGTATTATGGATGAAAATGGTTCTTGTTTTGTGTCCTTTTTACATTGTGCCCATGCTCCATGTGTACCCCTCCAGTTCACGTAATGAACATCCGACACAGGCCCTCCTTGATGCATATTCCATTTAGCCAGCAGTCCTCCCCCACACCAATCTCCACATACACAGCAACCATTGCTTCTATGGGGAATTAGGTTAATATTAATAGTTATAATACCAGAGCTGTATGTGTTTTGCATACACTTCTATCCATTTGGAGTGTTTCTGTGTCACAAAGTGCGTTCATAGATGTTTATATATATATATATATATATATATATATATATATATATATATATATATATAGCTATAGATGTTACTATATAGATATATATATATATATATATATATATATATATATATATACATATTTCTATCTATGTGCACACATCAGTGACATGTATATATATATATATATATATATATATATATATATATATATATATATATATTTAGTATGAATTTGTAACAACTATACATATATAGACTTGTATATGTTGATTCACACATTACAGTACATTACAATGTACTGTACATATGTACACAACGTGACTGTCCCATTTGTGGTCTGTACTGTGAAATGCCTGTAGTATAAGGTGTGGTCTAATGACCACTTACCATGTATACAGATTAGATGGCTTAGTGGGATGTCCCATGACTATGATGTGCATGGTCCAGGGTTCAACACCTGTGATGTGTTAGACATGTTTTACTACAGAATAAGGCTAATTGAAGCAGTTGTAATCAGGTTTAAAGGTGTTTGTGCAACATTATACCAGAGGTTGTACACAGTTAAACAAACTTTATATCCTACAACCTGTGCACGCAAATATGGCCACTTCTGCTAACTACTCAGGATATATAATTTCAGTGATGTAACATCTCACTATGTGCTTACATAACATTACATTTTCTGTTAACTGTACTCTCCAGCACACGTAGGTTTATGTGTGTTCCAAATGTTTATTATTCTGTGGAATACTACCTATATATGCAAGCTGTGGTTAAGGTATACTATGTAACATGTAAAACATCTCTGACTTAATTGAGATTTGAACCACAACTGCACAGATATTATGCAAATGCTGTAGCCATTACATTATTGACATTAACATTCCTTCTGCCTATTTCCTATGTCCATGAATCCTATGTGTAAGCTTGGCTACACAACAGGCGGAGCCAACCACACCCAGTGAGCTTCTCGAAATACCGACATAACACATGAATTGAGAGACTATACATTAACATCCTAACTACATTTGGCATAGCCCCTCACTGACCCACTTCAGGGGAAACCTTGATGTGTGACCTGGCAACAGTATATATACGCCTGGGATCATGTGTCCCAGAAACATACAGCCAGGCTGTGGGGGAGCCACTCCAGTTTTATAGCTGCAAGACCTGTTGGGGAAATTGAATGCTGTTGGGTTGTCATGTTAACATGCCCTTTTGAGATCACTATATGCCCCTATCACCCTACAGTACCCCAGTCTTCAACAGCTTCCAGCAACTCTGCCTGGAATCATTTCATTGGCTATGCTTGTCAGAGGCTCATTTACTTCATCAATGGTGTAGATAAAGCCACCACACTGTAGCTATGCTTCTAAATGCCCTTGGGCAGATAGCCTACTACCTATCTGTGAACCTCTACAGTGCAGGCCATCTCCAACATCATATGTGATTATAGAGAATTTTCTGATCACTATATACAGTGTAAAATCACCATGTAGTCAGACAACAGTTAAGTACAGCAAGAGCATACAGATACATAATCACTACAAACGCCTATCTTGCAAGCTAGTGGACTTGTATAGGTTTCAGGCTTTGTATTGCTTACCAGTAGGTTACCTACAGGAAAGATGGGACATAAGCACAGATGGGAAACATGCCTGCAACAACGCCATACCAACTTGCATGTGTCAGCCTAAGGCTTTGGAATGCTGGGCAAGGTTATTGGCGCCCCCATGGTGCCATTTTTAGGCAGGTCTCAGAGGTGAATCTCACCTCCATGAACTGCACAACAGTGGAATCAATGAGGGTTAGGCTACTCAACACCAGGGGAAGTACTCACAACATGCACGCACTCACAGCACCTCTCAATATTGACAACATCTACATCTGTTCTGTGACTGGGACCTGTATAAGGCTCCTGTGAGCACACCGGCACTACCCAAATACAACCCATAACACACATTTCAGCCACTGAACATGTACTGGCACAGACATGGATGGGGTGTATCCATATTCATCGGGGATATCTATACCTCCAAGTTAGTGGGGCAGCATGATACCTCTGTGATCATCCATGCGCAGCTAACATCAGCCACGACTGCAATGCAAACTGTGAGCTGCTACAGATAACCCTCCATGACCCAGGAGCACCACTACAACTATCTGGAGACAGTAGTAAACATGACAGTCCTACCAGACACCCTGTTATTGGTCAATGTCAGCTACCCTACACTTAACTGGATAACCTACTCGAGTATTCACTTCCAGGCCCAGCACTTCCTGGGATTTATCACCTCATATGGCCTGTATCAGTTGGTAGATGGACTAACGAGAGGTGAAAACATACTAGAAGTGGTAATCACTGACATGTGCAACAGGTGCACTACAGCAGAGGTAAACCGGTCACTGTTTAGATCTGACCATGAACTATTCACTGATGATTTCCACTCCCAACCATCTCTCCCACCCAAGGAGCACACAGTGAATACCTTTCCTACAGCTAAATTCACAGTACTAATGACAGAGGTGGGAGGGTTCACAGCCCCCATGCTCAGGGATGACACTGCTCAAGATACAGACAGAATTACAAATGCACTCTATAAGCACCTGCAAAGATATATGGGTCGTGCCATTAATGGTAAACCAGGACTCACTATTCCTACACAAGGACACCAGTCTGCTGAACCCCTGCAATATACAGGCTATACAACAGAAGTAGGACAGTAGCCCAGAGCAACAGCAAACCCCAAGATATGCAGACATCCATGACCAGTATTAGCAAGATACTTATGTTACTCATGTAGTCATCCAAGGCTGACATCCACAGGTAAATAGGCATGGATTCAGAAGATGACCACAAAGGCTTCTTTGGCTATGTCAAGGCTCTAAGCAGTAGCACACAGATTTGCACTGTGCTTGTGCAATATTGCACTGAATATACTGACCCTACTGATATCACCAACACACTTGATGTTACATTTGGTGCAAGCTTCACCCCCTACAGGGCCCACAACAATACCCAAAACGTACAGTATCCCAGACATCTGAGACATACAGGTGGTAATTGCCCTTTCAAATGGCATAACAGAGCATCAATGGAGGCAGATGGTGTCCCAGACTGCATCCTGCAGACACTACAAGACAAAGTGACCCCCCGCCTAATATAGCAATTCAGCATCAGCCTCTACACAGACTACATGGCCATTCAATGGCGCATGGCAACAGCTATTCCACTCCACCAAGGTGGTGACACAACTGACCATGGTAATTACCACCCCATAAGCCTGAGTAGCCTGATCTGCACGGCTAAGGAGTGCATCCTCATGGCACTTATTAACGTAGACAGTGGTAACCTCCAGACACTTGACCCAACTAGGTCAGCTTGATTGAGTGCAGATCATGTCTACTGAACCTGTTTGACATCTTACAGTCACCTAGCCTTTAGGTGTGGGGTGTGGTAGTTCACACATACTACCTGGACCTTGCCAAGGGTTTTGACACCATTCCCCACTCGGGTATTATTTCACCAGCCAGTACATACACCCATATATCACAGGTTGGTTTGCCAACAGGCTTACACACAGAACCCACATGGTAAGCCTAGCAGCCTCCAGGTCCAACTCTTGACCAGTCACAACTGGTGTCCCACAGGACTCAGTCCTAGGACCCCTACTGTTTGCCATATACTTCTCAGAGGTACGGGTTAACACAGGTGGACTACAGCAGACCATGTTTGGTGATTACTGCAAACTGGGAGCCATAACTGACAGTCCAGCTGTCACAGACATCCTTCAAGAGGCCTCACATAGACCAACACAGGGTGTCAGAGTCATGGCCTCCAGCTAAAGACCACATACTGCATGGTCATTCCATTCTGGGAAACTACACACACACATATTAACATGAGTGGCAGACACTATAATTCAGATGACGTAATGGGTATGTGGGGGCTACATTAGATAGTGATCTCTCCTTTGACAATCATATCTGCAAAGTAGTTAGGACATCCGTCTATGTAGGCCATCTGATTACTTAAGGGTTTGCATCTAAACAGACTGAGGTTATTGTGCCCCTTTACTCATCACTCATCAATCTAATCATCAAGTATGATAACCCATTTTGGATGTACCTCAGAAGACACATCCAACAGCTGGAAGGGCCACGAACGTACCTTGCCAAGAGGAATAATGCCCTCAGACATGTGTCCTATGCTGCCAGACTGCATAAACTCTTGCATTATTCAGTGGCATCTCGTTTACTCAGAGATGATATTTTCTGGCCAACAAAGCTGTATCCAAGTCAGGCTTAATGGATATGCTCCACCTATGGGAATCCATGTCACAGTGAGCAACACACTGTAATGAGCTACACCTTGCCACAGCCATAACTGGAAGATGCTGGAGTGACAGATTCCTGTCATGGGTACTCCCCATGCTTTAGAACTATATCCCTGATTACATTATATGGAGCCCCTCACTATCACTCCATGGAATCCTTGCAGAGTGAGTGGGGAACCATGGATACACCTCAGGGATCCTGCAACTGGCTCTGCTCCACAGAGGGACAGTTAGTTAATCAATGGGGTATCAGCAGCAGACACATTTTGGCTAGGCTTATGAATGGCCTCGGGCAGTTAGGCAAGTACCTACCTATGTACCTATGAACCTATACATACAGTATCAACACATGCTGATAGCTTAATTTACTGTTCAGGTATTGACTAACCTTGTGCCAATGACAGTTGTGTGTACAATAGTTGAGGGCTGCCTATGTAGGATGCCCACAGTACACCACCTATACATGACAATTTACAGGTGGTCGTGTGTGTGTGACATCCATGTTTACTATGTGTGCAGGTGGAGAAGGGTGTCAGTCCATAGGTGCCTACACTGTCAGTGTGTGTGCTATACGTTCCCTCTTTGCCAAGGCATGGACATACTGGGCACCCTCCATCTGCCTACTGGGGCTGGCACAGGGTGTCCATGGTCTGAGTCCCTCTGTGCCTGTGGGATCCTTGGCAATGGTGGTGGGCTGTGAGGGCCTTCACCATTCTGTCCCTGCTGCAGCTGTTTCCACAGGATCATATTGTGTAGCATGGCACATACTATGAAGATGTGGGCACACATGCCTGGTGAGTACTGCAAGGCTCCACCAGATATGTCCAAGCAATGGAACCATGATTTCAGCATCCCAAACACATGCTCTATGATGATTTTGGTTTGTGCATGTGCCTCATTATGGCGTTCTTGCATGGGTGTGTGTGCATTTCTGATGGGAGTCATCATCCACGGTTCAGTGCATAGCCAGCATCCCCCACCAGATGGCCATATGGGATGCCCCCCCTGGCAAATACCTGATACAGCTGTGAGGCATACCAGCTGTGGGAGTCGTGATAGCTTCCAGGGCTGCCAGCACACACATCCATGATAATGTCCTGGGCATTGCACATGACCTGGCAGTTGATGGAGTGGTATCCCTTTTGGTTTATGTAGCGCCTACCCTGCTCTCTGGGTTGTGACTTGATGTGTATGTGCGTGCAGTGTATTGCACCCAGTACCTCCGGGTAGTTTGCCACACGGTGGAAGAGATGCATATTGCTGGCCAACTCCTCTTGCGTTCGGGGGAAGTATATGTGCTCATTGGCATGTGGAAACATGGCATCCAGGAACTGGTGGAGTACCCTGGATGCTGATGCCTGTGAGATCCCCATGATATCCCCAGTTGGCCTTTGAAAGGTACCTGTGGCTAGTATTCTCAAGCTTACACATACCTTTGTGTCCACTGGGATGGGTTCCCCTCTGTTATTTCTGGCTGAGGCATGGCCAACACAGCTCAACAAGTTGCTGTATGGTGTCCCTGTCCACCCTGTAATGCTCTACGATCTCCAGATCATGTAGCCCCAGGAAGGTTACCCTGGGTCTGAACACTCTTCTCCTCCTCTGGTGCCTGAGATGGTTGTCAGCATCATCCTCTACACCACCTTCAGTCACCACACATGATGGTGAACCAAAGCTATGGCAGCCCCTAACATGTACATATTAAAAGTTCCCCGTCTGTATACACCAATGTTGCAGAGTGTCTAGGAATAGACAAGTGTGTGTGAGCTGCTTTCACACTTTATACTATTGTGCTATGGATGCTGCTGGTGTAATTGGGTGTGTATGTGCAATTCCAGCTGCAGGGTATCTTAATTATGGGTTTTACAGCAGGTACTGCTATTGTGGGGCATTTGATTTTGAATTACACTTGGCTGCTGTGATTCATCTATTGCCCTTTACTTCACTTTTCAACCCGATTCTCCTCCCATTGTCAGGCATGCAGTCAGCTGCCGGCTTTCTTGTTTTGTACTTTCCCAACCCAGGATTGTGTAACGAAATGTGTTATGTAGCTGATCTACTGCAAGTTTGCTTTGTTCTGCTGTGATAGTTTTCTTTTCTTTGCAGTACGGCACCTCCCCTTTCCTGTTCTGCAGGTAGCTGCTAGCAGTCTTGTTAGCTGTTATCTATGGCCCATTGTGGGTTCCTAGGTGTTATTTACTCATTTGTACTCCAATTACCATGCTACAGCATTTCTTTATTTTCTACCCGTATCCTTCCTATTTCAGCTCTGGTGCACTCCACACACACAGCCGTTTACCAGGTTTCGAGCATGTTTTCATCCACTTTCACATGCACATTCAATTACCTTGTGTGCTCTCAGCTAAGCAAAGCTATGGCTACTTGAACACATCCCTATCCTGCGGCTTTGCTTAGCAACAGGCAAACCGGATTAGCAATGCTCCAATGTGCTTACAGCTAAGGTGGTGCACCCCTCTCTTGATGCCATCTTTATCTCCAGGCCACACCTCGGTGTTATACCGCTATGCTGTGAGGTACAGACTTACGCCGGCAGGGATTTTGTGATTCAGTATTACTTGTCTCATTTGCATGGCATTGACTACTAATTCCTAGTTACTGCGCAGAACATTGTCACAGCCCCTTAGCAACCCTTGCACCATGGTGTGGTGTAGCATGCATGCCATTGACTATTATGGGGAATTCATGAAATGTGTTACATTGCAGTTTTATTACATATAAATATATTTTCATCGTGATCCCATTTGCGCACCGATGCACTGCAAATTCACTTTGTGTTAGTGTGAGCATGACATTAAATGTTCTTTTTTATATGTTGTGCATTTTGTTTATGCCAATGGCTATATATTTAGCCATTGGCATATATTAACAGTATAATACGTGAGTTTGGTCCGCTGTCATGGCTCAAGTATAATATGTGAGTTTGGTCCACTGTCATGGCTCCAATTTTATGTTTGAAAAAATGTAAACCATTTTTTTCGGTTTACATTTCTGCATGCTTACACTACGTCTGCACCACTTCCTGAATCACTATATACCTTCATTTGCATGCTACTGTGCTGCACATGGGGTAATTAGCATACATGCACCGGGAGCTGTGCAGCCGTGGCGTACGCAGGTAGTGCACGTGGAAACAGCCCGCACATGAATCGCTCGGCAGCCATATTTGGTGTTAGATCGCCGACACTATGCCTGCGCCTGGTGCAAGCTTCATGAATCCCAGGGATTATCTTAAAAGATAGTCGAATAACTGCATTTAAAACAGTCACAAATCAAAAAATCCCACAATCATTATGGAAATTCTTTATATTCAGTTAATGAAGGAAAACTATTGAAATCTATCTTCAGATCTTTCCCCTTATAATGTGCCTTCTTCCTGATTTATTATTATTAAACCAAATTTCTTTAAAGTTGAACATCTGTAATTACCTAACACAGATTTATATTTTTAATTATATGAGCACAGTGTATTTTATATGTCATCATTTTCCTGGGTATCATTTTTATTTCAGTTTATTGTATGTCTACATTAGAATTGTATTACTGCTTATATTTCTACATGTTTTTGTACTGTTTAATGTTGTAGATCTTTTGTCCTTGGAACTCCATTTAAAAAGGACTTCCCCACCCAGTCAGATCATCTCAGTTATCAAGCATAAATAAATGCATGCATACATGCATGAATACATACATACACACATACATACATACATAAAATGGCAGTTATAGTCTAAAGTGTAGAGAGGATCACTTTATAGGAATGTTATGCCACTGTGCAGTGACCTAAGTTATTTCGATAAAATGGGAACAGACTTTCCATGCAGTATCACAGAGAGAACCTGCTGAAGAAAACATATCTTGATTTTAATACACAACAGTCTAATGTCACTGCAGTCTATTATTCATTTTCTGTAATTCATAAAGAATTAGAAGTCTGATTTGAATTTACATAGAGAGAAGAAACATTAGAACTGTAATTTTTTATGTGTGTGTGTGCATATGTGTGCATGTGCGTGTGTGTGTGTCTGTGTATTTGCATGCCGTGTGTGTGTGTGTGTGTGTGTGTGTGTGTGTGTGTGTGTGTGTGTGTGTGTGTTTGCATCCGTATGTAAATAAGTATCTCTGTTTTATATAACACATACATATTAAAGAGTTTAAGTTCCTTGCCACATCTTCTTTAAAGTAGGCCCTACATGCTCTTGATCGGCCATTCTCTTCTTCTGCCGTCCCCTGCTCATTGAGTGGTCCCTCCCTCTCCTCCATTGGTTGACTATAGGGAAAGGGGCTTTTCCTTTAGGACTGCTAATGTCTGTGTTGTAATTAATTACTTTCCTTCTTACAACTATATCATTTGCATCTGGTTCAACTACCTCTGTAATTACATCAGTTACATCTGTCAGTGCTATCTCTTTTTCATTGCATTCAGGTGTTAATAGAGATATTTCATTAACTATATTTTCTTTATGTACTAACGCTGTTGTGACCATGACATTTGCTTTATTTTGGTTACTCACTATATTACTTTCTTTATTGGTGGTCATTTGACTCTCAAATGCTTTTCTTTTCACATTTCTATCTGGTACACCATTACTTCTATTGCCTGATGTACCCATACCTTCCCGTCCATCCTCTTAAGCAATGCTATCCTGGCCTAGCTTGTTATGTACTTTAGGCCAAGTAAAGACTTGTCCTTTTGCAAAATCCTGCATATCCCTTTTAATTTTATTCTGTTTCTGTTCTAATAATTTCTTTTCATATAGATAAACATCATCCAATAATTTCTCTAACATATTATCCAATATTGATTTAGGATACATTTCATACAAATACAATTGTTGTTCCTTTATGCATTCTCGTAGCACTACTTCTTGTGGTTTAAAATAAGAGTTCAACAGTTCCATGTAGCGTATACTCGTGTCTATGTTTATCTGCTGCCACATATACAGTAAATCTGGAAACACAGTACCTGTAGTAGGCATCTTCAATATACGAAGTCCTCGTGGGATTATTTTGCGATTTATACAGACTTCAAAATGTTGCCGTTCCAACTGAAGTCGTTTTAAACGAATAAAGTTAGCTTCCATTTCCCCCAGTAGCATGGATAAACCCTTACAGTCTTTTTCGACAACTCCTTCATTCGAAAAGTCAGATGTGACGTCATACGTTAGTAGCGGATTGACGTCTCCTGCAATGGCATATTCAAATCTGGATTTATTTTTGTTAACAGTCTCTGGATTATATGGTAGTTCAATACTCGTAGACTGCAATTCTGCCATATCCATGAAGCAGTACCAGATACCAACGTATAAAAGAAATAAAAAATAAAGAACTGTTACTGCTTCATTTGTACCTTGCCCTATAAGAATAGCGCAAATAAATAATACAGCAAAAATTGGGTAGGTACAATGGCAATGGTTAATCACTCGCATAGATTTCCAATGAATAAAATGCCGCAAAGTATATATAGTCGTAATTAAAACGTAGCAATTAACATCGTAATTACCCTCCGCTGCCTTGCAACACGATAGTAATATAGTTCTCAAAAAAAACTTTGCTTGGAAACACTTTCAAATAAGTGTAGCTGACAGCATCAACTGCCCTTCGGCACAACGATAGTATAATCCAACAGCAGTATTCACTTCACCATGGATAAAATAAAAGAGCACTCGTTCAATGGTGCTCAAATATTTATTTGATAAAACTTGGCTAGCGCTTTCACCCGTAGGCTTCTTGTGATACGGCCCATGTCGTCTGTCTTGCTACCTGCATGGTTTGCCCTGCATTTTATGTGGGTAAAACGGATAGACGACTTAGGGACCGTATTAGGGAGCATTTATATAATATTAAAATAAAATCACAAAATAATGCCCTTTCGAAACATGTTTTAGATACATCCATAGACCATGAATTTAAGTTTATGGTCTTACAGAATAATAACATAACGATTAGACGTGGGGATATAGTTAATAAAACTGAGGAAAATGAAATGAAATGGATTATTAGATTAAGGGCTGATCATAAACCGGGTTTGAATGACAGAATTCCTATCAAACCTGCCTTGAAGGCTAGGAAGCTAGGTATCAATAAATAATTGTGCAATAAAGAGTTAGAATGGAAAAGTGACGTATATAACATTTGTATCTATTATGTATATGTTTCACATATATATATATTTTTTAAGGTTTCTGACATCAATATTAATATAACTAATCTACATCTTAAGTTTTATGTCTGAATATGCATGTCTCTAAGTGCGATTAGTATGTTATTTATATGTATTTTCTCTATATATATTTTTATTATCCAATATTAATAAGTATGTTCAATATATGCACCTAATAAGAATTTGATTAAGTATGTTATTATAATATGGAAAACATACACACTAGTAGGCAGGGATTGTAAAATATTTAGAATCATGAATTCTTAAAACATTTACATACTTAATTAAGTATGTGTCTATCTAATTGATTAAGACTATGTCTGAGTTATTTGTATTTATTAAAAATTATTAAATGATTTAATTATGTATGCATTTGTCATTGGATACTATTTGTACTATAATTAGTGAGAGAAAGTTATGTCCAATGGTAATAAATAGTAGTAGTTATATACAAACTATTAGGAATGAATTTTATGTTTAACAAGTTAGTAATTATGTATATAGTTTGATTTTAAAATTTTTTAAATATGTATGTATTACGAGATATTAATATATATAAACGGATATTTATTTAGTTAATTATGTATGTAATTAATTATTTTATAATAATATTGGAAATTGCTTCGAATTTGTTTGATAGCAGGAAGTGACCTCAATGTTCATGATAGGAAATAATATTTAAATGTATTAACTGGGAATATATGCTGTAATGGCCTGAGGAAGCCTACGGGTGAAAGCGTTAGCCAAGTTTTATCAAATAAATATTTGAGCAACATTGAACGAGTGCTCTTTTATTTTATCCATGGTGAAGTGAATACTGCTGTTGGATTATACTATCGTTGTGCCGAAGGGCAGTTGATGCTGTCAGCTACACTTATTTGAAAGTGTTTCCAAGCAAAGGTTTTTTTGAGAACTATATTACTATCGTGTTGCAAGGCAGCGGAGGGTAATTACGATGTTAATTACTACGCTTTAATTATGACTATATATACTTTGTGACATTTTATTCATTGGAAATCTATGCGAGTGATTAACCATTGCCATTGTACCTACCCGATTTTTGCTGTACTACAAGATAACTGTTTCCACCATATGCATTGCATACACTGTAATTATTACAGGACAGGTACTACATACACAGACATACTGAGTGTTCTACATACCTTATTAGTAACCCGAGGTGTCATTGACTGTTATTTCAATCTTTTTAGTTTGTGTTTCAATCTTCTTTGTAATGTTCTACTGGTATATACAGATGGTTTGAATGTGTGACAAGCCATCCTTGTATAATTAAATATCGGTAACATGTGCTATCCTGACCACCAATTGGTGTTCCAAAGTAGTTAATTACATGCACATCAGCTGTGCAGTTACTCCATTAGCCAATACCATGGCAACAGTGGTGTATAATTGAGTACTCCACTTGGGCGTTGTCCCTTTGCCTTACTTTCATGGAAGACGGCCTGGATGTGTTGTTTGAGATGTATTGCAATAGCTATATGGAGACACACCGAGATATATTAGCTTCATGACTCCCATGTATTGTGTGTAATGCCTAGAAGATGTTGTTCTACATGTGAGTACAGCTGTTATATTTCAGAACATTGCTACTTATGCAGGGTTTGTTTATACCTGATACTTCTGCAGATGTTTCAGTCTGGCAAGGATGTTTGAGGAGCTCAAGGCTGTATGGCTATGCATATAATGTTAGGTGGTTTACAGTGCGCTCACCAGACATCTTTGGTTTGGTATAAATGTGTATCATACTGTGCTGTTAATCAGTAATTGGTAACACTTCCTGGTGTACACACAACCCTCTGAAACGGGATTAGTGCAAACAAACCTTGTAACATCAGCAGCTATTCCATTGTATAACAGCAACTATTTCACATAGGGCCATGCTAGTGTGTCTCTGACAAGGTATGTTAAGGCTTCTGCAGATGTCGTACAGTGAGTGAATGTTTTGTGATGTTATTACAGTATGTATTGTAATTGGTTTGGATGTGGGGGAGATGTTGGTGGGTGTACATAGCAGATGCAGATGTGTAGGAACTGCTTTTATACATATTCGATATGTGTGTGAGGGTTCCTTCCCTATTTGAACACCTATCCTTTAGTGGACTAATACTATTGTAATTACAGGCTGATTCATTAAGGCACTGTTAATTGGTTCCTGTATAGCATGCAGGTGATGTTAGTTCTTGAATCCTTTCGGCAATACATCGGAATGTAATAAAGTATTGCTATATGAAAGCTGTCTGTATATTTCTGTCATAGGTATTTGCAGTCACTGGAGTTGTGTTGGTGACTGACCCTCTTTGGCTAGGGTTGCCACCTTTTCAAATGGCCATAGTGGGACATTTTCTGCACACACATCAGATTTTAAAGGCCAACACATACCCACGGTCAGTACAAAGGATAGAACTTTACTTTTTTGCCTAAATAAAAGCTTATTCTTGTAGCAGTTTAGTTGCTTATCCTGTTTCTTGCAACATTTAGGTATTTTAGATACAGAAATAACTATTTTATGCAACTATTACATAAAATATGGGACATAATTATGTCCTACAATCTCAGGACATTTGCCATTTTTAATATTTCTGGTCAGGACACAACTGCCCAGAGAGGGACTGTCCCTAGCAAAGTGGGACAGGTGGTAACCTTATCTTTGGCTCATGTCCATAGCACATATTTGTAATAGTGTATAGGCATATACTCTCCATATCCTTTGTTCATATAGTTTGGTCGTGGCAGAATGTGTGATTGCTCTGGTCCATGTTATATTCATATATGAACACTTCATCCGCTGTATACGGGATACCTACGGAATCCCGAACGCACAAAATTCTGATGCCCACAATACCGGGCCCAGACTCCCAAACCCCACATTACAGAACACTCAAACTCGCGACAGTCAAAGACGCAAAAGTAACACAAACACAGAACACACACACACAGGCACACTACTACCCACCACATCCAAACAAACCATCCTACACTATGTATGAGCAGGTGGACAAGCCCCCCCTACACCCCCCATGTGTGTGGTTGAGCCCCCCCCACCCCCCTACTTTAATATTCTACCTTTGAGATCGCACAGACGCACAAAGCAAACTCACACCCACACATTACAGTCCCCCAGAAACACACAACACACTGAGAACACACACTTACACACACTAAAGCCCTCAGAAAACATTTACACACAGTAACCTACCTGAACCGCAACACCAGAAGCACTAACTAAAAGTCCCTTAACATCGAGATTTTAAAACGCGCACTTCTGGTGTTTCGGTACTGTGGTCTTTTGGTCTTTAAGCCTCGTGATTACGCACGTCGGTATGTCAAGCATTCAGTATTTGGTAGGTATCCCATTTATATGTACCTCCATGGTTGTGTAGATGTTGTTAACCTATCTATATATCTACATATATGTATATCCCTATATATCAACATATATCTCTCTCTCTCCCTCTCTCTCTCTATATATATATATATATATATATATATATATATATATATATTGATTTATATGAATATATATATATATATATATATATAGCATACACCTTTCATTGTGTACATGGCGGTTTGTCCTATTTCCACACAATCCTCCCTTTTGTGTTTTAAACTGTCAGAATACACAACTGCCATTGGTACATCTCAGGTAGCTTAGTGGTAGGTTATTGTGAAGATTGTGTACATGGCTGCGTGGTCTAATCCTGGCAGTGGTCATTTTACCTCTCAGAGCAGGCACTGGTAGTGCAAGGGTGATTAACGCACATTTCAGCGGTTGTGAGCGGCTTTGCCCGTGATCTGCGCGATGTTCAGCAAAGGTTAAACTCGTGTGGCGTTTATCCATGTAGTTATGTTTAAGTGCCGTTTACCGGCACTTACCAGTGCAATAACCCGCTAACGTCTGCTTAAAAGTACTTTAATAACCTGCATCCAACATCCATTATTTGGGACCTCAAAATGATGTAACAGCCCTTGCAGGTCTTGAAACTGGGACCATGAACACCACAGTCACTGGCTTTATTACCACTGAGGTATCTGAGATATGTACAACTTTTATGGTGTTTAGTATGTACAGTGTACTACAGCCGTTCTTCAGTACTGCAAACAAATGTGTAAGTCAGTTGGTGTACATATGTATGATATCTGTTAATGTTCATATGTTTGTTGAAGTCAGTGTTGCAATGTGACCTGACAGGGTGTATTATGGATGAAAATGGTTCTTGTTTTGTGTCCTTTTTACATTGTGCCCATGCTCCATGTGTACCCCTCCAGTTCACGTAATGAACATCCGACACAGGCCCTCCTTGATGCATATTCCATTTAGCCGGCAGTCCTCCCCCACACCAATCTCCACATACACAGCAACCATTGCTTCTATGGGGAATTAGGTTAATATTAATAGTTATAATACCAGAGCTGTATGTGTTTTGCAAACACTTCTATCCATTTGGAATGTTTCTGTGTCACAAAGTGTGTTCATAGATGTTTATATATATATATATATATATATATATATATATATATATATATATATATATATATATATATATATATAGCTATAGATGTTACTATATATATATATATATATATATATATATATATACATATTTCTATCTATGTGCACACATCAGTGACATGTGTATATATATATATATATATATATATATATATATATATATATATATATATATATATATTTAGTATGAATTTGTAACAACTATACATATATAGACTTGTATATGTTGATTCACACATTACAGTACATTACAATGTACTGTACATATGTACACAACGTGACTGTCCCATTTGTGGTCTGTACTGTGAAATGCCTGTAGTATAAGGTGTGGTCTAATGACCACTTACCATGTATACAGATTAGATGGCTTAGTGGTATGTCCCATGACTATGATGTGCATGGTCCAGGGTTCAACACCTGTGATGTGTTAGACATGTTTTACTACAGAATAAGGCTAATTGAAGTAGTTGTAATCAGGTTTAAAGGTGTTTGTGCAACATTATACCAGAGGTTGTACACAGTTAAACAAACTTTATATCCTACAACCTGTGCACGCAAATATGGCCACTTCTGCTAACTACTCAGGATATATAATTTCAGTGATGTAACATCTCACTATGTGCTTACATAACATTACATTGTCTGTTAACTGTACTCTCCAGCACACGTGGGTTTATGTGTGTTCCAAATGTTTATTATTCTGTGGAATACTACCTATATATGCAGGCTGTGGTTAAGGTATACTATGTAACATGTAAAACATCTCTGACTTAATTGAGATTTGAACCATGACTGCACAGATATTATGCAAATGCTGTAGCCATTACATTATTGACATTAACATTCCTTCTGCCTATTTCCTTTGTCCATGAATCCTATGTGTAAGCTTGGCTACACAACAGGCGGAGCCAACCACACCCAGTGAGCTTCTCGAAATACCGACATAACACATGAATTGAGAGACTATACATTAACATCCTAACTACATTTGGCATAGCCCCTTACTGACCCACTTCAGGGGAAACCTTGATGTGTGACCTGGCAACAGTATATATACGCCTGGGATTATGTGTCCCAGAAACATACAGCCAGGCTGTGGGGGAGCCACTCCAGTTTTATAGCTGCAAGACCTGTTGGGGAAATTGAATGCTGCTGGGTTGTCATGTTAACATGCCCTTTTGAGATCACTATATGCCCCTATCACCCTACAGCACCCCAGTCTTCAACAGCTTCCAGCAACTCTGCCTGGAATCATTTCATTGGCTATGCTTGTCAGAGGCTCATTTACTTCATCAATGGTGTAGATAAAGCCACCACACTGTAGCTATGCTTCTAAATGCCCTTGGGCAGATAGCCTACTACCTATCTGTGAACCTCTACAGTGCAGGCCATCTCCAACATCATATGTGATTATAGAGAATTTTCTGATCACTATATACAGTGTAAAATCACCATGTAGTCAGACAACAGTTAAGTACAGCAAGAGCATACAGATACATAATCACTACAAACGCCTATCTTTGAAGCTAGTGGACTTGTATAGGTTTCAGGCTTTGTATTGCTTACCAGTAGGTTACCTACAGGAAAGATGGGACATAAGCACAGATGGGAAACATGCCTGCAACAACGCCATACCAACTTGCATGTGTCAGCCTAAGGCTTTGGGATGCTGGGCAAGGCTATTGGCGCCCCCATGGTGCCATTTTTAGGCAGGTCTCAGAGGTGAATCTCACCTCCATGAACTGCACAACAGTGGAATCAATGAGGGTTAGGCTACTCAACACCAGGGGAAGTACTCACAACATGCAAGCACTCACAGCACCTCTCAATATTGACAACATCTACATCTGTTCTGTGACTGGGACCTGTGTAAGGCTCCTGTGAGCACACCAGCACTAACCAAATACAACCCATAACACACATTTCAGCCACTGAACATGTACTGGCACAGACATGGAGGGGGGTGTATCCATATTCATCAGGGATACCTATACCTCCAAGTTAGTGGGGCAGCATGATACCTCTGTGATCATCCATGTGCAGCTAACATCAGCCACGACTGCAATGCAAACTGTGAGCTGCTACAGATAACCCTCCATGACCCAGGAGTACCACTACAACTATCTGGAGACAGTAGTAAACATGACAGTCCTACCAGACACCCTGTTATTGGTCAATGTCAGCTACCCTACACTTAACTGGATAACCTACTCGAGTATTCACTTCCAGGCCCAGCACTTCCTGGGATTTATCACCTCATATGGCCTGTATCAGTTGGTAGATGGACTAACGAGAGGTGAAAACATACTAGAAGTGGTAATCACTGACATGTGCAACAGGTGCACTACAGCAGAGGTCGGTCACTGTTTAGATCTGACCATGAACTATTCACTGATGATTTCCACTCCCAACCATCTCTCCCACCCAAGGAACACACAGTGAATACCTTTCCTACAGCTAAATTCACAGTACTAATGACAGAGGTGGGAGGGTTCACAGCCCCCATGCTCAGGGATGACACTGCTCAAGATACAGACAGAATTACAAATGCACTCTATAAGCACCTGCAAAGATATATGGGTCGTGCCATTAATGGTAAACCAGGACTCACTATTCCTACACAAGGACACCAGTCTGCTGAACCCCTGCAATATACAGGCTATACAACAGACGTAGGACAGTAGCCCAGAGCAACAGCAAACCCCAAGATATGCAGACATCCATGACCAGTATTAGCAAGATACTTATGTTACTCATGTAGTCATCCAAGGCTGACATCCACAGGTAAATAGGCATGGATTCAGAAGATGACCACAAAGGCTTCTTTGGCTATGTCAAGGCTCTAAGCAGTAGCACACAGATTTGCACTGTGCTTGTGCAATATTGCACTGAATATACTGACCCTACTGATATCACCAACACACTTGATGTTACATTCGGTGCAAGCTTCACCCCCTACAGGGCCCACAACAATACCCAAAACGTACAGTATCCCAGACATCTGAGACATACAGGTGGTAATTGCCCTTTCAAATGGCATAACAGAGCATCAATGGAGGCAGATGGTGTCCCAGACTGCATCCTGCGGACACTACAAGACAAAGTGACCCCTCGCCTAATATAGCAATTCAGCATCAGCCTCTACACAGGCTACATGGCCATTCAATGGCGCATGGCAACAGCTATTCCACTCCACCAAGGTGGTGACACAACTGACCATGGTAATTACCACCCCATAAGCCTGAGTAGCCTGATCTGCACGGCTAAGGAGTGCATCCTCATGGCACTTATTAATGTAGACAGTGGTGACCTCCAGACACTTGACCCAACTAGGTCAGCTTGATTGAGTGCAGATCATGTCTACTGAACCTGTTTGACATCTTACAGTCACCTAGCCTTTAGGTGTGGGGTGTGGTAGTTCACACATACTACCTGGACCTTGCCAAGGGTTTTGACACCATTCCCCACTCAGGTATTATTTCACCAGCCAGTACATACACCCATACATCACAGGTTGGTTTGCCAACAGGCTTACACACAGAACCCACATGGTAAGCCTAGCAGCCTCCAGGTCCAACTCTTGACCAGTCACAACTGGTGTCCCACAGGACTCAGTCCTAGGACCCCTACTGTTTGCCATATACTTCTCAGAGGTACGGGTTAACACAGGTGGACTACAGCAGACCATGTTTGGTGATTACTGCAAACTGGGAGCCATAACTGACAGTCCAGCTGTCACAGACATCCTTCAAGAGGCCTCACATAGACCAACACAGGGTGTCAGAGTCATGGCCTCCAGCTAAAGACCACATACTGCATGGTCATTCCGTTCTGGGAAACTACACACACACATATTAACATGAGTGGCAGACACTATAATTCAGATGACGTAATGGGTATGTGGGGGCTACATTAGATAGTGATCTCTCCTTTGACAATCATATCTGCAAAGTAGTTAGGACATCCGTCTATGTAGGCCATCTGATTACTTAAGGGTTTGCATCTAAACAGACTGAGGTTATTGTGCCCCTTTACTCATCACTCATCAATCTAATCATCAAGTATGATAACCCATTTTGGATGTACCTCAGAAGACACATCCAACAGCTGGAAGGGCCACGAACGTACCTTGCCAAGAGGAATAATGCCCTCAGACATGTGTCTTATGCTGCCAGACTGCATAAACTCTTGCATTATTCAGTGGCATCTCGTTTACTCAGAGATGATATTTTCTGGCCAACAAAGCTGTATCCAAGTCAGGCTTAATGGATATGCTCCACCTATGGGAATCCATGTCACAGTGAGCAACACACTGTAATGAGCTACACCTTGCCACAGCCATAACTGGAAGATGCTGGAGTGACAGATTCCTGTCACGGGTACTCCCCATGCTTTAGAACTATATCCCTGATTACATTATATGGAGCCCCTCACTATCACTCCATGGAATCCTTGCAGAGTGAGTGGGGAACTGTGGATACACCTCAGGGATCCTGCAACTGGCTCTGCTCCACAGAGGGACAGTTAGTTAATCAATGGGGAATCAGCAGCAGACACATTTTGGCTAGGCTTATGAATGGCCTCGGGCAGTTAGGCAAGTACCTACCTATGTACCTATGAACCTATACATACAGTATCAACACATGCTGATAGCTTAATTTACTGTTCAGGTATTGACTAACCTTGTGCCAATGACAGTTGTGTGTACAATAGTTGAGGGCTGCCTATGTAGGATGCCCACAGTACACCACCTATACATGACAATTTACAGGTGGTCGTGTGTGTGACATCCATGTTTACTATGTGTGCAGGTGGAGAAGGGTGTCAGTCCATAGGTGCCTACACTGTCAGTGTGTGTGCTATACGTTCCCTCTTTGCCAAGGCATGGACATACTGGGCACCCTCCATCTGCCTACTGGGGCTGGCACAGGGTGTCCATGGTCTGAGTCCCTCTGTGCCTGTGGGATCCTTGGCAATGGTGGTGGGCTGTGAGGGCCTTCACCATTCTGTCCCTGCTGCAGCTGTTTCCACAGGATCATATTGTGTAGCATGGCACATACTATGAAGATGTGGGCACACATGCCTGGTGAGTATGCAAGGCTCCACCAGATATGTCCAAGCAATGGAACCATGATTTCAGTATCCCAAACACATCCTCTATGATGATTTTGGTTTGTTCATGTGCCTCATTATGGCGTTCTTGCATGGGTGTGTGTGCATTTCTGATGGGAGTCATCATCCGCAGTTCAGTGCATAGCCAGCATCCCCCACCAGGTGGCCATATGGGATGCCCCCCTGGCAAATACCTGATGCAGCTGTGAGGCATACCAGCTGTGGGAGTCATGATAGCTTCCAGGGCTGCCAGCACACACATCCATGATAATGTCCTGGGCATTGCACATGACCTGGCAGTTGATGGAGTGGTATCCCTTTTGGTTTATGTAGCGCCTACCCTGCTCTCTGGGTTGTGACTTGATGTGTATGTGCGTGCAGTGTATTGCACCCAGTACCTCCGGGTAGTTTGCCACACGGTGGAAGAGATGCATATTGCTGGCCAACTCCTCTTGCGTTTGGGGGAAGTATATGTGCTCATTGGCATGTGGAAACATGGCATCCAGGAACTGGTGGAGTACCCTGGATGCTGATGCCTGTGAGATCCCCATGATATCCCCAGTTGGCCTTTGAAAGGTACCTGTGGCTAGTATTCTCAAGCTTACACATACCTTTGTGTCCACCAGGATGGGTTCCCCTCTGTTATTTCTGGCTGAGGCGTGGCCAACACAGCTCAACAAGTTGCTGTATGGTGTCCCTGTCCACCCTGTAATGCTCTACGATCTCCAGATCATGTAGCCCCTGGAAGGTTACCCTGGGTCTGAACACTCTTCTCCTCCTCTGGTGCCTGAGATGGTTGTCAGCATCATCCTCCACACCACCTTCAGTCACCACACATGATGGTGAACCAAAGCTATGGCAGCCCCTAACATGTACATATTAAAAGTTCCCCGTCTGTATACACCAATATTGCAGAGTGTCTAGGAATAGACAAGTGTGTGTGAGCTGCTTTCACACTTTATACTATTGTGCTATGGATGCTGCTGGTGTAATTGGGTGTGTATGTGCAATTCCAGCTGCAGGGTATCTTAATTATGGGTTTTACAGCAGGTACTGCTATTGTGGGGCATTTGGTTTTGAATTACGCTTGGCTACTGTGATTCATCTATTGCCTTTTACTTCACTTTTCAACCCGATTCTCCTCCCATTGTCAGGCATGCAATCAGCTGCCGGCTTTCTTGTTTTGTACTTTCCCAACCCAGGATTGTGTAACGAAATGTGTTATGTAGCTGATCTACTGCAAGTTTGCTTTGTTCTGCTGTGATAGTTCTCTTTTCTTTGCAGTACGGCACCTCCCCTTTCCTGTTCTGCAGGTAGCTGCTAGCAGCCTTGTTAGCTGTTGTCTATGGCCCATTGTGGGTTCCTAGGTGTTATTTACTCATTTGTACTCCAATTACCATGCTACAGCATTTCCTTATTTTCTACCCATATCCTTCCTATTTCAGCTCTGGTGCACTCCACACACAGCCGTTTACCAGGTTTCGAGCATGTTTTCATCCACTTTCACATGCACATTCAATTACCTTGTGTGCTCTCAGCTAAGCAAAGCTATGGCTACTTGAACACATCCCTATCCTGCGGCTTTGCTTAGCAACAGGCAAACTGGATTAGCAATGCTCCAATGTGCTTACAGCTAAGGTGGTGCACCCCTCTCTTGATGCCATCTTTATCTCCAGGCCACACCTCGGTATTATACCGCTATGCTGTGAGGTACAGACTTACGCCGGCAGGGATTTTGTGATTCAGTATTACTTGTCTCATTTGAATGGCATTGACTACTAATTCCTAGTTACCGCGCAGAACATTGTCACAGCCCCTTAGCAACCCTTGCACCATGGTGTGGTGTAGCATGCATGCCATTGACTATTATGGGGAATTCATGAAATGTGTTACATTGCAGTTTTATTACATATAAATATATTTTCATCATGATCCCATTTGCGCACCGGTGCACTGCAAATTCACTTTGTGTTAGTGTGGGCATGACATTAAATGTTCTTTTTTATATGTTGTGCATTTTGTTTATGCCAATGGCTATATATTTAGCCATTGGCATATATTAACAGTATAATACGTGAGTTTGGTCCGCTGTCATGGCTCAAGTATAATATGTGAGTTTGGTCCACTGTCATGGCTCCAATTTTATGTTTGAAAAAATGTAAACCATTTTTTTCGGTTTACATTTCTGCATGCTTACACTACGTCTGCACCACTTCCTGAATCACTATATACCTTCATTTGCATGCTACTGTGCTGCACATGGGGTAATTAGCATACATGCACCAGGAGCTGTGCAGCCGTGGCGTACGCAGGTAGTGCACGTGGAAACAGCCCGCACATGAATCGCTCGGCAGCCATATTTGGTGTTAGATCGCCGACACTATGCCTGCGCCTGGTGCAAGCTTCATGAATCCCAGGGATTATCTTAAAAGATAGTCGAATAACTGCATTTAAAACAGTCACAAATCAAAAAATCCCACAATCATTATGGAAATTCTTTATATTCAGTTAATGAAGGAAAACTATTGAAATCTATCTTCAGATCTTTCCCCTTATAATGTGCCTTCTTCCTGATTTATTATTATTAAACCCAATTTCTTTAAAGTTGAACATCTGTAATTACCTAACACAGATTTATATTTTTAATTATATGAGCACAGTGTATTTTATATGTCATCATTTTCCTGGGTATCATTTTTATTTCAGTTTATTGTATGTCTACATTAGAATTGTATTACTGCTTATATTTCTACATGTTTTTGTACTGTTTAATGTTGTAGATCTTTTGTCCTTGGAACTCCATTTAAAAAGGACTTCCCCACCCAGTCAGATCATCTCAGTTATCAAGCATAAATAAATGCATGCATACATGCATGAATACATACATACACACATACATACATACATAAAATGGCAGTTATAGTCTAAAGTGTAGAGAGGATCACTTTATAGGAATGTTATGCCACTGTGCAGTGACCTAAGTTATTTCGATAAAATGGGAACAGACTTTCCATTCAGTATCACAGAGGGAACCTGCTGAAGAAAACATATCTTGATTTTAATACACAACAGTCTAATGTCACTGCAGTCTATTATTCATTTTCTGTAATTCATAAAGAATTAGAAGTCTGATTTGAATTTACATAGAGAGAAGAAACATTAGAACTGTAATTTTTATGTGTGTGTGTGCATATGTGTGCATGTGCGTGTGTGTGTGTCTGTGTATTTGCATGCCGTGTGTGTGTGTGTGTGTGTGTGTGTGTGTGTGTGTGTGTGTGTGTGTGTGTGTGTGTGTGTGTGTGTGTGTGTGTGTGTGTGTGTGTGTGTGTTTGCATCCGTATGTAAATAAGTATCTCTGTTTTATATAACACATACATTTCTTGTCCCAACTTGACATTATGCATTACAGCCTAGGCTTGCCTTTTAATGATGAACAGGCTGTATGAGGTCTTAATCAAAATTAATTTTTTTTACTAAATCTTGTCTGAACAATGAGCCCTATAAAATTTATTTTACAGATAATTTTTCAACCTTAGTTCATTAGAAATAGATTAGTAAGCATGTAGACTCAAGTAAGTGACTGTTCAGTTCTTGTAATGTGTTAATCAACAGAATAACAATTATGAAGTTGTTAAATTATACCATCTATTTTTTCATATACTTTGATACAGCTAACATTCTGCTATAATATGAAATGTAAGTTTTAGTAGTTATACCAATCAAGTCAGTAAAGATTTTCTGCAGATGTTGTACTTCAAAAACACCCTTGATTAGTTCTTAATAAAATACATACTTACAAGACATGATTGTATTACTTGTTATCACACTTCAATTAGTTTTATTTGAATATATATATATATATATATATATATATATATATATATATATATATATATATATATATATATATATATATATATATATATATATATATATATATATATATATATATATATATATATATATATATATATATATATATATATATAGGATCCGGACACATGCTCAGCTAGCATATGTCCGAATCACAAAACATCGAACACACATACATGAAAGTGCTTAACATCAACAAGCGCTTCCGTGTATGTGTGCCTGTTTCGTAGATCGGACTACAGTGTGGATAAGGGAAAATTCCCTTTTCCCCACTGTAGAGCGATCTCGGAGTGAGAATAATAAAGTAGGTGGGTGTGGGGGGTGCAGGGGGGCAAAGCCTCCCTGCAGAAACTTAGATTTTTTTTTTGAACTACACATACGGGCGCTTTTTGTGAAGCGCTGTATGTGTGTTCGATGTTTTGTGATTCGGACATATGCTAGTCGAGCATGTGTCCTAGACCCATATATATATATATATATATATATATATATATATATATATATATATATACAGTATATGTGTGTGTGTGTGTGTGTGTGTGTGTGTGTGTGTGTGTGTGTGTGTGTGTGTGTGTGTGTATGTATATACCTGTATACACACACACACACACACACACACACATATGTACACACAAAAAAAAAAATTTACATAGCTTCTTCAGAAACATTCTTTTTCATGGAAATTATCAGACTTCAAAACATATCCTAAATTGCAGGGATCTTTTCTTTCAGTGATAAAAGCCCATTCTATTTATTCCTAATCTCGAACAAAACTGCTACAGCATCTGCTGCTTTTATTTGCACAGAAGCATGTACTTTCTACAAAATATATAGTTTATGACAAAAACATCTGCAGCATATTCACCCTACATATATTCCTTGACCTAACTCCTTAATTCTCTTACACTTCTCTGCAGCCTTAGATCCAAATTAAGACACCAGACAAATGTCTTAGTTATAATATAGAGGATCATAACCAGTCCTCCAATTATAATCAAGTTGTCATATGTTCTCAAAATAGTCATGCATCTGTTCTGGCTGTTAGTAGAGAGAACTGACGCTGTGAGCTGTACCTATAGTCCAGCTTTGATTCCCTCAGGCATAATTTGTCTGCTTAGTGAATCTGATCAAATTACTTCACCAGACACTATTCCTAGGCTGAGTCTGAAAAAGATCCATGTCAGTCATGCTCTACCAAAGTAAACGTGCAAAAACCTTAACAATTTTCAGAGACCAGCTTGGAGTTCTTTGCAATACATAGGTTGTTTTCGCTCCTCTAATGTATTTCCAGTTAAAATAAAATGTACAACAGTGCCAGGTGTGTAGGGTGTCTCTAAGTTAAATCTGTTATGCAGACACTAAGCTGGAATAACAATATACAGTGCAAGTCAAGGAGCTCCTCCTCAACATAGCCCCGCCACTAATGACCAAATAATAGCCAGAACATCCTATGCACCATTGCCACAAAAGTTATCTTTATAATCAATACCCAGGATTCAGCAAGCTCTGCATGGCATGCAGGAATAGTGCATGAGATGCTGGAGGCAATATGGCCGTTGTGCGATCCAGGAATAAGCTCCTGGGACGTGCATGAATGCTCCTGCACTATTTCTGCATGGACACAGCTCCTGTATACAAATTACCCCATTTGCAGGTGAAAACCATGCAAATGAGGTGAATTTGTGATCCAGGAAGCTTGCAACCAGCCGTGCAGGACTAGTGTAGTCTGCAGAAATGTAATCGGTTAGTAACAAAGTACATTTCTACAAACTACAAAACCGAGCCATGACAGCTCCAAATAAAGGGTGTATATAATGTGGTAAACATGCCAATGGCCAAATATATGGCCACAGGCATGGAAAACAGTTGCAAAAATAAAAAAAAAAAACTTTTATTTTTTTTAGCCGATTTTGACTGTTGGGATCGGGCTGAAAATAAAAAAAAAAAACCTTGAAATAAGCATTCTATCCAAAATCAAAATGTTGCCATTATACTCAATAGCAGGCAGGAGACAACATGGCCAGTCAATAGTGGTTGCTAAGGGGGAAGGCTCAGTGTCAGACTTGTAACTAGGCATTAGCAGGCAATGCTATGCAAATGAGGGGAATGATACTGAATCCCAGATCCCCCCTCATGGCTAGACTGCACCCAACCGTGTCAGTGCAGGAAGACCATGGTGCAAGCCTAAGAGCTAGCTGACATCATAAAGGGGTGTGTTAGGCATACTGTAAGCTTATTGGAGCCCTGTGGCTTGGATTTGCCCTTAACTTAGCAGAGCTAAGCAAGGGGGTGTGTCTGAAGCTGCCAAGCACACTTTCCATTGCCTAAGCAGGTGTGTGTCCCGCACACTGTGTTTTAAATAGAAAAAAAAAGTTAACCAGGAAATAGCAGGTCCATACACATCTGAGCACTGTGTTTGTACGGCACACCCCTGGGCTTAAACAGGAAGGCAATGGGAAGGGAAAACAGCAGTAGGAAAGTAATCAAGGAGAGCTAGCATAGCTTGGCAGGTGAAATGTATCATAATCAGCCAATTACACAGGCAGCAGCCCAGCTCAGCCCAGCCGAGCACACCACTATAATCTATGCAAACACCTTTCCCTCTGCTTTTTCCTACAAACTCTACACCATCAGTGTACACAAGCGGGGACATTTTACCAAAAAAAAGCAACAAAATTGTAGGGGTTGCAGCAGCTATCATAAATCAACAAGTGGAAGAGGCTGAGGGTGGTGCTGATGAGAATGCTGATGACCAACCCACAGTGAGAAGAAGGAGAAGAGTGTACAGACCAAGGATAACCTACCAGGTGCTACATGAGCTGGAGATAGTGGACAATCCTACAGAAAATTGTTGAGCTGTGCCGGCCACATCTCAAAAACAGAATCAACAGAGGGGAACCCATCCCAGTGGATACCAAGGTATGTGTAGGCCTAAGAATACTAGCCACAGGTACCTTTCGAAGGCCAACTGGGGATATCATGGGAATCTCACAGGCATCAGCATCCAGGGTACTCCACCAGTTCCTGGATGCCATGTTAGCACCTGCCGGTGAGCACGTATATTTCTACAGCAACCATTAGGCATTGACCAGAAATATGCATCACTTCCACCAAATAGCAGAATACCCTGTGGTAGTGGGTGCTATAGACTGCATGCACAAACACATCAAAGCACCACCCGTTGAGCAGGTTAGGGTCTACATCAACCGCAAGGGCTTCCCCTCCATCAACTGCCAGGTCATGTGCGATGCCTAGGGCATTATAATGAATGTGTGTGCTGGCTGCCCTCGAAGCTATCACGACTCCCACATCTGGCATATGATGCAGCTGTACCAGAGATTTGCCACTGGGGACATCCCTTATGGCCACCGAGTGGGGGATGCTGGTTACGCACTGGAGCTGTGGCTGATGACACCCATCAGAAATGCACACACACCCGAACAAGAACTCCATAAGGAGGCACACGCACAGACCAGAATCATAATAGAGCATGTGTTTGGGATGCTCAAGTCATAGTTCCGGTGCAAGCCTTGCAGTACTCCCCAGCTACATGTACCCAAATTGTCATTGTATGTGCCATGCTACACAATATGATCATGCAGAAACAGCTGCAGCAGGAACAGCACGGGCAGGGCCACACAGCCCCCTACCATTGCCAAGGCCTGCACAGACACAGAGTGACTCAGAGGAGGAACAACCTGAGCCTGCCCCAGTAGGCAGAAGGAGGCATGCCAAGTATACCCAGGCCATGGCAAAGAGGCAACACATAGCACATACACTGACATGGTAGGAATCCAGGGAATGGCACCTCTCTCTCTGACTTGCACATACAGTAAAAGGGATGACAAACATGACACTACCTGTGCTTAACCAGTTATTGGGAGTGTACTATATGCATCCAACATAGGCAGCCCTCCAGCATCATCCTTAATACTGGCACAGCTACAAGTTAAGTCACTCTCCATGTCAATTGCCGAATGGATAGTATGTTTTGTTACTTGTATCTGTAGTATGGATGTGAGCATGCAAGGGAATCCGATGGCTGAATGGGATGCCATCAGGTAGTAGACACCTATAGTGACAGCAGAAGACATGTAACAAGTACTGGTGTCACCACAGTAGCCAGTACTAGACAAGGTGACAAAACTCACTGCAGGAAATGTGGTGGGCCACGTGTGTCCATAGGAGACACACATGCCAGTCAGGGAGGCTAACATACCCAACAACAGTCTCAGCCAGCAGGACAGGCTTAGACAAACACAAACAAAGGCTGTGATAAGGCCTCTGATTGATGGCTATGGAGAACATCCCCCCTCCAGACCTACACAGACAGACTACAACAGGTCAGGCAGTGGGATGTTAGTTCTGAAGGGTAAGAAGTCTGAAACTGAAAAGTAGGTCAATCAAACCTAAGACCTGTAGTACACTGATATGTTTCTAGTCTGCATGATAGGTCAGAATACAGAATGAAATGGAGTACCTGAAATACCAGTGCAGTCATAGCAAATGTATACAAGTGTAAGGTGTGCCCCCCAATCCTATGTAGAAATGTAGTCACATGTATGTGTAGGCATAATAACAGTGAAGCACAGATTACCTGAGCTGGCCAAAGTAGCAGGATAGATTGTAGCATGTGTACAATATGCAGGGCTGCATGTGTTAGGTTGGTGTGTGTTGTATATTGTGTGAGAGTGGTTGTATGTAGACATGACAAGGTTTGTCCTGGTGGCCATTGGCCAGGACTGCTGATAACAGGGCCAAGTTCTCACAACTGCAGTGCCAAAAACAATGCATCCCAGCAAAACACATTCCAGCAGTAAGCCATAGTAAATGTTTGGAAGTAAAATGCATCACCATCTAAAGATGGACATGGCATGAATGTGGGCCCAGACATACAAACAGTACACAGGGGGAAGACCCCAGAGAGATGGTGTGTAATATGTTACTGTCAAATGGACACACCTTTGGAATTGTACATACAGGTTATCAGCACATTAGTTGGGCTTGTAGTAGGGAATACCAATGTCGTCTGGCCAAACACTGGTAGACCACAAAGTTCACAGGTATGAAGTATTGAGAAACAGCTGATGTCCCTGCACAAGCCAGCATAAATGGAATGCCCCATACATATCTGTGAGTCAGTAGTGTCCATAGCACACATGCACCCATCTCACTACATCATCACCCACAGGTAGCTCTCTGGTCTCGTCCCTGCTGTTGGGAATGAGTACAATATGACCCCCACCTCTGTATGGCAATAGCCAAAGAATGCAGCATGCAGAACAGGTGTCCCATGCAGGTGTGTCCCTAGCTGTAAGCAGCACCCTGCCAGCATCCACACCACTGGATCACTAATGACAGAAAGTATTGGCATTAACACCTTGCACACCTACCCTGTCACCTGAGGGGAATATAGTGTCTTGCAGTCTGGGACTGTAGGAAGGACACAATGCAACGGCCTGCTACAGCAGGCCTACACCACTACCAAATGGCTTACAGTCCTCTGCTAAAGGCTTGTGTCTCACCTGTACTGCCAATGTATGTTATGTCATGGACTCCCAAATAACATAACAGTCCACAGAACCCAAATGCAAGGCCATGTGGACAAATCCCAGTAACATGTCCACCATGTCCTACTGCATGAACTGTTGACCAACACCGAATTACTGCTGGGATGAAGTGATAACTAAAGGGAACTTATCAGATAATGTTTGCATAATGTTTGGAAGAGGATAGAATAATGGGGGGGGGGGTAGGAGCATGGGCGGCATGGAGTGTGTGAAGTCCGACACTCAGCCATGTGCACATACTATCCCTGCTTGCAAACACAGGAATGGGTGGCTACAAACCTTCTCGTAAACCACAATGTGAAGGGGTAATGTCCAGAAGTATGACCCCAGCCTCTGGGTAACCTGTGTGAATCTATACAGCTGTGAGGTATGGCCATAGCAGGATATGGCCATACTGTCACGTCAATGGATGTACAAGCATGGGATCCTCAGCCACCACTGTACCAAGGTGCTGAACCATTTACACAGACCCAGCAGCAAGTGTCTGAAGCTTCCCCTCCAGAATGGCATGACTGTGCAAGAATATGTAGGCTGCAGACCACAATACTAGAAACATGTGCATTCACCCTGTGTTCCCCAGGACATTACTGCAAGCAAATATGTATACCTGACAGTACTTGATGACATAAAACATCACAATGTAAAACAGTACATATGTATAAATATCTCTGCTAACACCAAGACCATATAGCAGAAGCAGCACAGACACAATTACCTACAGTAACCCACTATCCTTTGCCCATTTTGACCCCATATTGTCAACCAATCTACAAATATCCAGCAGAAACAGGTTGATAGCTGTAGGTGTAGAACACAAAAGCCTGCACTGGAGTACAACCTACCTGGTACGGATTCATACATTCAATACAGAAGGTCATACAGGGCATACAGGGCATGCTCCCACACTTACAGAACTGAAGTTCATGTCTGGCAACAACAGTGGACTATACATATCTGACAGCCACAGATGTCTGTGCACAGTCTCCTCAGTACACACAAGTCATACTTTGCACACACATTGGATAGGAATACACACCTATATCCAAGGACAATGCACTATAATAGGCCACAATTACACATACATAAATGTGTGGAAGAGAGTGACATACAGTGACAAAGAGCCCCCCATCATGAGGCCTTTCCCACCCTGCACACAACCAATTGGCTAAAACCACATGATGTACAAATGTCAATCACTATAGACATTTGCCTCTGGTATCCCTCAGCACTATAATGTCGGTGGTGCTTGTGCTAACTGTGTAACATGACTGTACAAGTCAGTAGTCATCTAGCATTTGTATACACGTACCTGTAAAATATAAACCTGTGTGTGCCTGAGTGTTGTGTGTCTGCATCTGGATGAATGGGGTACGACCCATGCACACACACTGCACTCCCCATTGCCCTCCTATGGCAAGCTTGCTGATGTCTTCACCTTGAAATACACCTTTGGGGAAGGAGCAGTCCTATAAGCCCCCTGGCACGTGCTATAACTGCATAATGCTCTAGTGTGGTGTACTAATTAGATAATTCCAAACATGGCAAGTGTGTGTGTGTGTGTGTGTTGTGTGTGTGTGTGTGTGTGTGTGTGTGTGTGTGTGTGTGTGTGTGTGTGTGTGTGTGTGTGTGTGTGTGTGTGTGTGTGCATTTGTCTGTGTAGGGATCACTGCTTTTGAGGCCATTCACACTCACTACAATTTCAAATGCCCTACTTTGGCAGGGCTGCTGATGTCATTCACTTTGAAGTACACCTTTGGGGAAACAGTAGCCCAGTAATCTCCGTGGCGTGTCCTAAAACTGCATAATGCTGTAGTGTGATGTACTACTTAGATAGAAGTTCTAATCCAAGATATGACAACTATGTGTGTTTGTCTGTGTAGGGATCAATGCTTTTGAGGCCATTCACACTCACTACAATGTCAAATGTCTTACTTTGGCAGGGCTGCTGATGTCATTCACTTTGAAATACAACTTTGGGAAAAGACATAGCCCAGTAATTTGTGTGGCACGTCCTATAACTGCTTAATGCTGTAGTGTGATATACTAATTAGGTAGGACTTCTAATGCCAGACATGGCAACTGTGTGTGTGTGCTTGATTGTGTAGGGATCAATGCTTTTGAGGCCATTCACACTCACTACAATTTCAAATACCCTACTTTGGCAGGGCTGCTGATGTCATTCACTTTGAAATGCACCTTGGGGAAGGAGTAGTCCAGTAATCTCCATGACACGTGCTATAACTGCATAACGCTGTAGATGTACTAGTTCAACAGGAGTTCTATTCCATGACATGGCAACTGAGAAACTCTGTATGAGTTTGGTTGTGTGTGTGTAGGGAACAATGTTTTTGTGGCCATTCACACTCGCTAGGCATGCCTAAAAATAGAGAACATCGAGATCTGTGCAGTAACAGAGACCTGACCCAAGGCTCCAGAGAGCACTCCTGCAAGACCAGGTATAGCTCTCAACACACCTTTTGGCCACTAAACCAGGACCAAAACAATAAAGGTAGAGGAGTGTCCATATTCACATCACCAGGCCCAACAGAATGTGTCTGAAATACCCCCGGTGCAATTAACACTAGGTCAGACTGCAATCCAAATTTTGTAGCTTGCTACAGATCCCCCGCCATGCCCCAAGATTCCCACTACAGCTTTTGAAACATACTGGGAAATATTATGATACAACCAAACACCCTAATACTAGGTGACTTACACTACCCTGCCATTAACTGGGAAAAATACTTGTCTACCAATAAGTGTGCCCAATGGTTCTTGGAAGTCATAATTACCAATGCCCTGGATCAAGTAACCCATAGTCCCACCAGGGGCTCAAATATCTTAGACCTGGTTGGTCATTACCAACATGGGAAATCAATGCTCCACACCTATGTTCACCCCATCGGTGGTCAGGTCTGCCCATGAGCTTATCGCCCTTAACATCAACATCCCTCCCCCACACCCCAGTAAGGAAACCTCCTTAACACACATCTCCAAAGCCAATGTCATGCTACACATGTCAGACGTGACTAACGTTATGACACCCATGCAGATGGGAACTGAAAGGATCTGCTGAATTCTACATAAAGGCACTGTATGAGCACATCCACTCGTGCATGAATTGTGCCATTCAATACAGAACCAAGACGCAACCCACCAAGAAAAGGAAGTCAATGTGATGACCCCCTGCCATAAACATACTGTACAACAACAGGAGGAAACTGTTGCAGAAATGGGGGATTTTCCAGGATGCAAAATACTCCCTTACCAGCCACAGTAAGAAGCTGAAATCCCTCATAAAATCCACCAAAGCTAGTTATGAACATAATATAGCCAAAAATGCCAAAGACAACTGCAAGCCATTCCATAGCTAAGTCAGGAATCTAAATAGCAATGCTGAGATCTGCTATGAGCTACAACCGGATGGTACTAAATGTACTGCTCGCAAGGATATTGCAAATATCCTGGCAGATCAATTCAGTGCCAACTGCACCCCCCTCCGACCCCCAAAATGGGCCATCTCAGCATGGAAAGCTTGCCAGATTCCAATAATAATGGCCACATAGGTAAAAAAGACACTCTCTAGTGCTAAGACAACAGCAGCCATGGGACCAGTCAACATCCTGGGCTGTGTACTACATGAGATACAAAATGAACAGGCACCTCACCTACGTGCCATGTCTAATCATAGCCACACCTCAAGCTTTGTGCGCACTGTGTGGCGCTAGCTACAGTTATCCCATTCCACAAGGGGGGATTCACCTTGGATCCTGGAAACTAAAGCCCCAGTAGTATGACATGCCTGATCTGCAAGGCCATGGAATGTATTATCATGGAAATTAAAACAAAGACATTGGCATCCTGCAAACACTGGACCCCAACCAGGTTGGGTTTGTGAAGGGCCAATCACGTCACCTCATCCTGATTGACAACTGTGAATCCGTCTCCATAGCTGTGGACGAGGGTGAGATGGTTCACTCAGCCTATCTGGACCTCGCCAACGCCTTTGACACCATCCCCCAGTCTGGAGTCATAGATAAATTTATCAAGCTGGCCATTAATCTCTATGTCACCCAATGGGCTGCCAACTGCTGTACTGACAGAACCCAGACTGTAAATGTAGGTGACACCAACCCCAGCCCCAGACAAGTGACAGTTGGAGTACCTTAGGGTTCAGTCCTGGCACTGCCCTCATTTGCCATCTACTGCTCTGACATACAGTCCAACAGTAAGGGACTCTGGTAAAGAAAGGTCACAGATGACTGCACACTGGGAGCCAATATTGAATCCCCTCATGATGTGGATATTCTACAGAAGGGCCTTACAGAAAGACATGCTTGGTGCCTGAGCCATGGCCTCAAGATCAATGCCAAGAAATGTATAGTTATCCCCTTTCGGAAGGGACATGCACATGTGAAGTACCACAAAGGTGGCAGTACACTAAACACCTAAAGTGTGATAAGAGACTTAGGGACATAGGTGGACAGTGGTCTCACCTTTGATAACCACATCCCAGAACTGTCAGGAAATCCACCTATGTGGCACACCTCACCACTAAGGGCTTTACATCCAGAAAAAAGGAGGCCATTGTCCCACTGTAGTTATCTCTCAGTAGACCCAGTACAGACTACAATGGCCCATCATGTATGTACCTCACAAGACATCTGCAACAACTAGAAAGGCTGCAGACATACCTCACTAAAAGAATCACAGACCTAAACCAGATGCCCTATGCTGACTATCTGTAATCATCTAGCTATACTCTGTCACATATTGTGTTCTCAGTGGCGATCTCTGCTTAACATACCATGCCATGTCAAACCCACAGCTGTTGAACATTCTACACCTAAAGAATACCAAACCCCACAGCCACATGCTCCAGGGATCCAAATCTTGTCATCACAATGAACAATGCATGCTGGAGGGATGTGTTCCTGACCCAGAGACTCCCCAGACTCTGGAATAGACTGCCCATACATGTCAAGTAGAGTGCTTCTTTGGCCCTCTTCAAAAGGAACCTGGACAATTGGATGAGATATATTAAATTGACCCCGGGGATCATGTCAGCTGCCCTGCTAGACAGGGTTCCAGGGAAGTAAATGTTGTGGGAAGACATAGCCAGGGAATTGTCATGTTTAGGCATGTACAGACCCTAGGGCCAATAGCCTAGTACCAACCTATGAATGTATGAACCTATGACCTTCTTTTTCCATTGCCCACACATGGCAAGGTTGCTGATGTCATTCACTTTGAAATACACCTTTGGGGAAGGACTAGCCTAGTAAGCTCCATAGTGTGTGCTATAACTGTGTAATGCTATAATATGATATACTAGTAAGGAAGGAGTTCTAATCCCAGATATGGCAAGTGGAAAGGTTTGTGTGCTTGTTTGTCTGTGTAGGGATCAATGCTTTTGAGGCCATTCACAGTCACTACAACTTCCATTGCCCTACTTTGGCAAGCCTGTTGATGTCATTCAGTTTGAAATACACCTTTGGGAAAAAAAAATAGCCCAGTAATCTCCGTGGTGTGTGCTATAACTGCATAATGTTGTAGTGTGATGTACTAGTTAGATAGGAGTTTTAATCCCAGACATGGCAACTGTGAGACATTTTGTGTGTGTGTGCATGTTGGTCATACGTATCCTGTGTGGAAGTTGCCAGTGAGTGTGTAACAACAGGACTCATTGTGTAGAGAGTTTTGCAAATTTCATATATGGTGAGCCTATTATATATCACAATGTCCACCTTACAAGGATAACAGATGTGAAACAGCAGAGAGGCTGGGGTAGACAATCCATACCCCTACATGTGACATCATGGCTTGGTGAACAATATAGGCAACCCTTGTATTTCCCAGAGAACACTCTCCGCCCATGTCTCATAAACAAACACACTTGGCTAGGCAACAACCACTGTGTTGGTAGTTCCCTGCATATTGCCCATGGATAGTAACCATGGTGTGTTTGCAGTGGACTAGAGAGGACATGGCACCCTGTCCCATCCCTACAATAGGCACATCATTGCATACAGTGCTCCTTCACTATGTTCCCCACTGGACACATGCAACAACTGTAGAGCCAGCAAATGTAACCCACAAAGGACATACCATGCCTTACACACATGCCCTGTATGGAAAGATACCATTGACACCAGGGAATACCTGTATCATGCTGTCAATTGAGGTGCAGGGTCAACCTGGTGTCCAATGCCAGTTCTCACCACATGAGATCAGGAATGGCACATCTGATGATAGCAATATGTCTACACAACATGCCTCAGACACCACAGGTACATTTCCACATGTCACTGAACATGCATGTGGGACGTGTGCACATCTCAGGCACCGTCCATGTCATGGAATATAGAACACATACATAGCAAGCATTGCACAGCACTGGCCACCCACAACAGTAACCTAGATGACTGGATGGTAAATACAATACCCACCTGTGTGGGCCAATGCAGATACTAGACTCCTGAGCCACACTGAAGACCATTCTCTTGCGGCCTGATGCCAAGGTATACCCTTTACCTAGCCTTGTACAGCCTTCTGACACAGTCAACCACTACACACCTGTGAAGCAATGCATCCATGCATGTCAGTACTGGCAAACCTGTGTCTGTGTGTGTGTGTGGAGTATAATGATTTGGACGCCATTTACACTCACTACACCTCCCATTGGCCTACTGAAGCATGCCTTCTGATGTCAAACACCTTCACATACCCTTTCCCCATATATCATCCTGATAACCCCTTGGTGCATGTGATACCTGCGTATTACTGTATTGTGGAAAACTAGCTACTTAGGAAGTCTAATCCTGACCCTGCCAACTGTGATAATGTGTGTGAGTCCCTGAGAGAGTGTGGCTGTGTAGACCTTGACACCTGTTCATGTGGACAGGCATGTGTACTATACCTACATTAGCCCTCATTTATCATTGTTGCTGATGTCACTCACCGTCAAATATACCTTTGGAGAGCTCCACAACATGTAAGCTCTGTGACACATGCAATAACTGCATAGACATGTGATAGCAATACATAGTCAGGCAGGGGTTTGCAACCCCGCACTGGTAAGTGTGTGACACAAACATGTTTAGGTTTTACTCTCCCACCCCCTCCCTGTCTTACTTTGTCTCTGTCTGTCTCTCTCCCTCCCTCTCTGGTGGAGGTGGAAAAGTACACCTGCTTTGCTTAGGCAGCTTCTTGTGTTTTGTAAGTGATGCTCATGGTCAGCTGATGGCCTCTGCATGAATTGCAGTCCCCCACTAGCTGATTGCATGTGGAACAGCTGTGGTAACATTCCCATAGCCAATTGCATGGAAACACACTCCTATAACTTGGAACATCATGTGGGTGTTGGCCCTTTTCATTCACTGTGAGCAGGACTTCATGTCATTGTTTGGCAAACAGCAACACAGATCGTAGTGAGATATACCTCTAACAACATACACTGTGGAGACAGGCCAACAAACAGGAGAGGGGTGTTCCAGACATGACTACAGAATGTAAGAGTTGCTCTTCTGCATTTGGAGTAATGTTGGTTTAACAGGGTTTGTGTGGATATGGCTGGTCTGCATGATTTAATACCTGTCATGACAATGTCTTGTTTGAGGAAACTCCCACCTGTAGGGTTATCTGCAGATTGGCAAGTGTTTGGAGTCTTATGTTTCTTGTGTTACTCACAGATCACCTATCTTAGAACTGCAAAAGCATAGTCTGAGGATTACAGTCAGTACATGGTGACAGCCATGAGAGTTACTGGCTTCATATCCCTCATAGGATATATGTCACAACAAACCCTGTTACAACAGTAAATGTATGAGGTTATCACAGCAACATGCCAATATTGGAACAGTGTTTGTGCCTCCAGCTACAAGTCTGTCAACCTTTGTACATATGTCATGCAGTAAGAGGTGCATAAGTTCTATACACCATTATTTACTGACATCATACCTGACAAAAAGCCAGTCAGATATCAGACTGCTAGACTTGTTATGTATAGTAGGGGTTATATTTGAGGACATAACCTGGGCATTCTGTGGTTGTGTGTACAGTAGTGAGGTCTGCGTACCTACGGTGATTGTTCACAGTATGTGTATTGCGAAAACATACCTTGGCCTGTGTTCAGACTGTGGTAGATGTTATTGTTCTTGGTCCTGTTCCATCTAATGTTACATGCTGCTCCAGTGTATGGTACCCTATCAGCTCATATGCTTGTATGGCCAAGCATACATATGTCCCATACCACAGACAGGCATCGGACCACACTGTGTCATGGCCCACTATATGTAGGGTTAGTGTGTGAGTAGCATATATGAGGATGGTGTTGATTTGACAGTCCATATAGTGTAACATTAAGCTTGCTTACTATATGTGGCTTTGGCTGTGTTCACATTGGTTGAGGGTATCCACTTTCACACAGGTGTCTGTTACTCTGTTGTGACATGCCTGGAGAGCCTGCTAAATTTGCAGGTACATGTGCATTCCCCCATAAGAAATGTAAGCCAATGTTGTGGCGGTCTGCCTGTAGTTTGCACAGTGCTTTTTTACATACCTAGCAGTTTAGTGTAATTACCCATTGTGATGTTATATCCAGATACATGCCAAATGTACTGCTGCCAGGCCACCATAACTGTGGGATGCTGTACAGATGTATGTCATTAACTAGTGGGTAGTATGTGGCCATGTGACCTCTGCACCACCAGTTATTATATATCAGGACAGACAGGAGTGTGTGCATGCATAAACTGTGTGGACATATGCAGTCCAGTATTTACGTGACATAGCCATGTACATGGCTATTAACATCCACATTGTCAGGCTTGGTTCACATGTCTCACACTAAGGGGATCTGTGTATACCTCTGGACTGACAATAGTGTTCCAGACTGTCCACATTTATTGGTCATATCTCTGCTGTAGTCCACATGACCATTATTGTGATATCAGTGGGACTGTACTATGATGAGCTTATGATGTCTGTCAGTAACTGATGGCGTACATGTCAATAGCAGATGTGGCCTCCCACACATGTCTGTTAACACAACCCCTGTTACAGTAGTAACAGTCTACATATATACCTGGAATACATACATGAGATCCCCTTACACTAAGAGTTTGAGACTATTGGTGCTGAGGTATGACTCCACTCCATGTTCTGGACGTATGGTAAACATATATATGTGTACATATATAGATATATATATATATATATATATATATATATATATATATATATATATATACACAAATATACATATCTGCATACATATATGGATATATATATATATATATATATATATATATATATACACACACAAATATACATATCTGCATACATATATGGATATATATATATATATATATATATATGTACATATATATATATATATATATATATACATAAATATATATATATATATATATATATATATATATATATATATATATATACACACACACACACATACATATACACATCTGTATATATCTACACATATACAGATGGATCTAGGACTATTGAACGAAAGTTCAACAGTCCGAATCCACAATCACCGAACACACTGTAACGAAAGCGCTTTCACTGAAAAAGCACTTTCATTAAAGTGTGTTAAAAAAAAAAAAAAAAAAAACCTAACACCCGGATTTACTAATCTTCCATGCAGGACTAATCTAGTACTGCATGGAAGCAGCAGTTTAAGATGAGGATGGCAGCACACCATGCATATTAATGAAGGCATGCTGCCTGAACTCCTAATGCTACACAGAGCGTGGACGAGTGCAGGGGGTGTGTCTGAGAGCAGAGCTCTCAGAATAAACATGCCCCTGCAAAGAAGAACTGAAAAAGAGTTCACATGTGTTCAATAGCAACAGTACATTTAAATAAAATGAAGAAACCTTTTTAGTTATTTTATTTAAAACCTCGAGTACAGCTAACCGTAGGTGTGTATGTTTGCCCATTGCTTAGCTATGGTTAAAGCAGCTGAAAAAGCTAAATTTGCAGGTACATGTGCATTCCCCCATAAGAAATGTAAGCCAGTGTTGTGGCGGTCTGCCTGTAGTTTGCACAGTGCTTTTTTACATGCCTAGCAGCTTAATGTAATTACCCATTGTGATGTTATATCCAGATACATGCCAAATGTACTGCTGCCAGGCCACCATAACTGTGGGATACTGTTCAGAAGTATGTCATTAACTAGTGGGAAGTATGTGGCCATGTGACCTCTGCACCACCAGTTATTATGTATCAGGACAGACAGGAGTGTGTGAATGCATAAACTGTGTGGACATATGCAGTCCAGTATTTACGTGATATAGCCATGTACATGGCTATTAACATCCACATTGTCAGGCTTGGTTCACATGTCTCACACTAAGGGGATCTGTGTATACCTCTGGACTGACAATAGTGTGCCAGACTGTCCACATTTGTTGGTCATATCTTTGCTGTAGTCCACATGATCATTACTGTGATATCAGTGGGACTGTACTATGATGAGCTTATGATGTCTGTCAGTAAATGATGGCGTAAATGTCAATAGCAGATGTGGCCTCCCACACACAACATGTTTGTTAACACAACCCCTGTTTCAGTAGTAACAGTCTACATATATACCTGGAATACATATGTGAGATCCCCTTGCACTAAGAGTTTGAGACTATTGGTGCTGAGGTATGACTCCACTCCATGTTCTGGACATACGGTAAACATATATATATATATATATATATATATATATATATATATATATATATATCTACATATACACAAATATACATATCTACATTATATATATATATATATATATATATATATATATATATATATACACACACACACACACATACATATACACATCTGTATATATCTACACATATACAGATGGATCTAGGACTATTGAACGAACGTTCAACAGTCCAAATCCACAATCACCGAACACACTTTAACGAAAGCGCTTTCACCGAAAAAGCGCTTTCATTAAAGTGTGTTAAAAAAAAAAAAAAAAAACCTAACCCCCGGATTTACTAATCTTCCATGCAGGACTAATCTAGTCCTGCACGGAAGCAGCAGTTTAAGATGAGGATGGCAGCACACCTTGCATATTAATGAAGGCACGCTGCCTGAACTCCTAATGCTACACAGAGCGTGGACGAGTGCAGGGGGTGTGTCTGAGAGCAGAGCTCTCAGAATAAACATGCCCCTGCAAAGTAGAACTGAAGAATGTGTAAATAAATGACTAAGGCCACTCATAAGTGTCTGCATATCCCCACAAACAGTCCACATGTGTTCAACAGCAACAGTACATTTAAATAAAATGAAGAAACCCTTTTAGTTATTTTTTTTAAAACCCCGAGTACAGCTAACCGTAGGTGTGTGGGTTTGCCCATCGCTTAGCTATGGTTAAAGCAGCTGAAAAGGCTGAAGAGGATAACAAGGAATATATATGCAAATGAAGCAGCACAGCAATAGTGGTGGTTAGAGCATCCGCCTAACAAACAGACATTCCCGGTTCAAGTCCCATTGCAGCACATATCATTTTCCATGTGAAATCTGTATATGAACATATTTTTAAATCTTTTTGCTGTATAACCTACATAATAACATTTAAATGTGAACTTTAGTACTGCATTAAATGCACATGTGAAGTGTTAGTGTCATAATGAATAAGGCACTAGTAAGCAGGTTTAAGCACAAATTAGCAGTAGTAAGCACATATAAGCACTAGTAAGCGTGTTTAAGTGCATTTGCACAGGGGTAAGCATTGCCTACACAGATTAAGCAAAGTAGAAGATAACTGAGTGTAAGAAACTGTAACTGGAGGTTAGCAGTGCTTACCATCATGCAAACCCTTGCAAACCCGCCTACAACTGCTTTAAAGTGCCTTAATCACTCTGTATCCAATGGCCTAAGACAGAATATATGTGTGTGTGAATGAGAGGAAGGATAGAGGAATGGTGAGGATGCAGGGAGTAGAGGTGGCGAAGGTGGATGAGTTTAAATACTTGGGATCAACAGTTCAGAGTAATGGTGAGCGTGGAAGAGAGGTGAAGAGGAGAGTACAGGCAGGATGGAGTGGGTGGAGAAGAGTGTCAGGAGTGATTTGTGACAGATGAGTACCAGTAAGAGTTAAAGGGAAGGTCTACAAGAGGGTAGTGGGACCAGCTATGTTATATGGGTTGGAGACAGTGGCATTGACAAAAAGGCAGGAGTCAGAGCTTGAGGTTGCAGAGTTGAAGATGTTAAGATTTGCACTGGGTGTGACGAGGATGGACAGGATTAGGAATAAGTATATTAGAGGGTCAGCCCAGGTTGGAAGGTTTGGAGACAAAGCCAGAGAGGCAAGATTACATTGGTTTGGACATGTGCTGAGGAGGGATGCAGATTATATTGGGAAAAAGATGCTAATGATGAAGCTGACAGGTAACAGGAAAAGACGAAGGCCTAAGATAAGGTTTATGGATGTGGTGAGAGAGGAAATGCAGGTGGTTGGTGTGACAGATCAAGATGCAGAGGACAGGAAGAAATGGAAACAGTTGATCCGCTGTGGCGACCCCTAATGGGAGCAGCCGAAAGAAGAAGATCCAACGGCCCATGTTCTGCCCAGCAACAAAATAAACTGCCTCAGCAAGGCTCAAACTCAGGACCCTGTACATTATAGTCGCAGTAGTTAATCACTAAGCCATCATAGCAATAGATATGAATGAAGTATCAGCAAACTAATCCTCACCACAAGAAAATCAAACCAAACATGTGAACTGAAGTCATGTACAGTGTGAAGTGGTTTAACCTGCTATATAACATAAATATGTGAACTGGAGTACTGCAGTAAGCATAGATTTGAGGTGCTATTGTAATAACGTGTAGAAATCCCCAGGTCCCCATACAGTGTATGTACACATCAATCACAGATACCAGACACATATAACACCTGTAATGAATAATAAATCACTGCCAAAAGGCAAATATAGTGCTAGTTAACAATTAAGCAATGACAACTGCAGCACAACTAAACTTAGTAAGTGTAAGCAATGTGTAGGGAAGCCAATTCAATCTGCCCAGTGGTATACCTCTTTAAACAATGCCAACCTTAGGTAAGCAGGTTTGCCCATAGCTTAGCCTTTTCAAAACTGGCCAATCATGGAAAAGTGCAGGAAATCGGCCATACTTAAACCCAAGAGGTGGGAATACAGCTCATAACTGGTTGTAGCCTCCCCTTGCAGACACTATGGCAGTAAGGGGAGAAGGAGTGTGCTTCCGGGCGCAGTGCTGGTGCATCCAGGAGTCCAAGGTCATGGCTGGACTCCTAGTTAAAGACCATGCACAGAGACTGCTGCAGGACCAGTACCAGGGCTCACAATATAAGGCAGAGGCCTGGGACCGTCTCACCTGCGACCTCACCAGTGCCACTGGCATACCCCGAACTGGTGAGCAGGTCAGACACCACTATGCCGACCTGAAGTGGCTGAAGGGGGACCTCTTGGAGGAGTTGCTCCAAGAGGCTAAAGCATCAGGGGATGCCCCAACTGTGTGTAAGTATCGGTCCACTACCTGTTTAATAATGGCCAGCTCAGGTATAACATGGATAGGTATTCCTAAATATTTCTCTTATGTCCCCCACAGCTGCAATGGAGTGGCCCGCAAACGAGCAGGCCCAAATCTGCTGCCTGGCACTGTTGCGACATGAGGCAGGTCAGTAATACTCATATTTTTACTGTCATAGGAAATAAAAATAAAAGTAGCAGTAAAGTAATTGCTAGTATAAAACCTGTATTGTTCAAGGCAAGTACTGCATGCACTAGAGAGTATGGCAGGAAGATTAGTCAATTACTGTTAGTATGGCAATAAAAGTGTAATACCCTGACAACACAGGTCTAACAGCTGGACTGTATGTGTATATTCTGGTATCATATGGTAATGTAGATTTGCAGTCATGTAATATTACTGTAGTATTAAGCACTGTTACCCACACCATGCACCATAATCTGGATGTGTAGGAATGCCTGTATATGACAGGTGTAATCCCCAGAGGTCATTTAGTACAACTGAGAGACACATAGATAGCAAACAGGGGATATGCAAACAAGAAAGCCCAAATAGCACATGTAACTGAGATGTGGACTGTTGTTTTATTACCACACACAGCCACGGTTTGAATCCTGCCAGTAGCAGTAGTTTGCATACAGAATTATACAGCATGACTGTACAGATATGTCCAGACTGTCTATTAAAGGGGCCCATATCTAATGCCTATCAACATGTCCACCTGGGAAATCAGTGGGATGATCCCAGAGGTATAGGCAGCAAATAGGAAAAACACCTGATTGACACACATCTATGACAACAAACCTGGCACACTAGCAACTCCCCAATACCTTATGTGACTAAGAAGCCACGTATGGACTATTCACACCTGAACCTGTTAAGCTGTGGTCCGAGTGTGTACAGTAACAGAGTGAGATGTATGTGCATAATACTAATGTGTAATCTGGACCCTTGTGTGGCAACAGTCAGGTAGTGCTAACAAGCATTGCTCCCACAGGTATGTTGGATACAAACACTGTGCTGCGAAATACAGACCAATATAACCTGTACTGGTACCGTCCAACCTGGTATTGTAGGGGATTGTGAGTGTTGCAGTTTCTCTGAATTAGGAAATATCAGTGGTCACTGCTGGCCACACTGTGTTACATAATATAACGGTGTAGGAAAGCATGTACATGTGTGTCTCAAGTCACTAAAGGTGGAAGACAGCAATAGTCTAGATATGTCCAGGCATACCAGCATGTGGTCAACACATGGCCAGAGTCTGTGCAGAAGGAGATGGATAGGATAGTGCAGAACATCAACCCGGAATCCCACTGTATGTGTACAGTTAGTCAATGTTAACAAACATTCCCTCCACAGGTAAACCAGGTAAGAGGTCTATACTGCAGGTAAAACCGGTTCATGTGTAATGATATTGACAGCCATATCAGTCTCCAATATAGGTCTAAAGGGTAGTGTAGTAGCACTTGTAAGGTACAGATAACAGCACTGACTAGGAAAGCAATGTGGAGTATAGGAATATACTACTTGTTAACTGACAACTTTCTCTCCCCCCACCTTATCTTCAACAATAATCAACATACTCACCCCAACTGGTATGTACTGACTCTAATAATGGCCAGTCATTTGATAAATATTCTACTGATTCCCATGCATGTGCCATATTGAATTATTCCAACATTGTTGGCACAGTGCCATCTATGTAACTGCATGCTGTTCGTATTACCATTGTGGTCCCATATATGCATGTGTTCTGTTTGCTATGCAACTGTTCCATATCTGGTGTCTAGGTTAATGGGAATACCTATGCATGCTGTTATACCTAACCCTGCAATGTGTTGACTATAACTAACCCATATATGATGTTGAAATCTGAACACTATAGCACGCTTGGGAAGGCCGGTCCCAGCGGTCCCACCTGTCCCACATCAGCTGACTGAGGCACTGGGCACCAGCATGTCTGGGGCCCAACCCTGTACCTCCCTGTCCATTGGTCCTGCACCACCTTCAGGTGGAACCGCCTCAGGGGATGGGGCTCTCCTGCCCCGGGAGTGGGTGCGGACAGGCACCTGTTACCTGTGGCCAGGTCAGCTTCATGGTGCGTAGAGCAATCAACGACCAGGTCGATGATCTTCAACACCAGCTTGAGGGCCACATGTCACAATTAGAGAGTCAGCCGGGCTCTGCAGCTCAGCCTCCAGCACAGCCACCTTCGGGGCTGTGAAGGTGCAGTGGTGACTGCCCATGGGTGGGGACCTCAGTCCCACTGTTACCACTAGGGGGCTTGTGGGCTTCCGATATCCCAACACCCCACCCCGTCAAGGTGTTTACCCCCCACATGTGTCATATACCACCCCTGTATGCATCTTGTGTGTCTTGTCTGTTAACCTACCTCCCCAAATATACCTACTACCCCTCCCCAACATCCCAATCCCACCTGAAAAAAAAAGGGTAATCTGTTCCCACAAAAAAATCCCGCCCCATACATGGCTGTCCATTTCATACACGTGTCTGCTGGACACATGTAATCTGGTCTAATTGGCATCACAATTAATTATTGTTGTCCTCACCCCTCTCCCAGGGGTTCAAGTGTCCAAATCTACCTCCGAATATAGTGTACATGCACAGCTGTTGCTGTAGAAGAAATGGGTATCTATGGACCTTCCCTACACCCTTCCTGCACATCCCTAGCTATTTTCCCTACTGTCTTTCCCTCTTTGTGCCCCTTTCTTCACCACTTTCCTATCAACCCCTTTTTCTTTTCTTTTAAAGGAATTAGTGTGAGGGTAAGCGGGAGTAAGCACTTTTAAACAGCAGTAAGCTGGATTAAGCCTGTTTGCGCGGGTGTAAGCAATGCCTACACAGGTTAAGAAATTCAGGAGCTGAGTATAAGAAACAGTAATTATAACTTAAGTGCTTACCATCACAGAAATCCGTGCAAACCCACTTACAACTGCTCAAAAGTGCCTTAATCACACTGTATCCAACGGCCCTTGTTCTGCCTAGCAACAAAATACAAGCCATGGTAGGATCAAACCCAGGACCCTACAAACCATAGCTAAAGTAATTTACCACTAAGCCATCTCATATATACATATCCTTGATGTATTCACAAACATATCACCCAGCCCAGTCATTCAACAGTACAGAGAATGCATTCCAACATGATGATGTATGTGTGTGAGTAAATATATTAATGTCTAAACAGGTACAACATATTGATGTATATATATATATATATATATATATATATATATATATATATATATATATATATATATATATATATATATCCACATCTACATTTCTAAATATATATGGCAGGTTATATATATATATATATATATGTCAGCAGATAATATTATACATATATAGGTATATACGGACATACATCTGTACATAACAATGGGGAAATAAAACATATATGTCCTCCTGCAACATTAATGGGGTTGAGAGGCCCCACACAATATACACCTGGTAGGAAGAGGTATACCCCCCAGCCAAGCACGACCCCCCTGTAATATAGTACCAAGTGTTGAAGATTCCATAACCAGGACCAGACATGACATGGCCAGCCCTAGGATACATACACACACACACACACACACACACACACACACACACACACACACACACACACATATGTATGCAGATAGAGGTATATATATATATATATATATATATATATATATATATATATATATATATATATATATATATATATATATATATATATATATATATATATTTATATATATATATATATATATATATATATATATATATATATATATATATATATGTCTATATCTATATATATATCTCTATATCTATCTCTCTCTCTCTCTCTCTCTCTCTATATATATATATATATATATATATAGATATATAGATATATATATATCTATATATATCTATACATCTATATATATATATATATATATATATATATATATATATATATATATATATATATATATATATATATAGATATACATATATATATATATATATATATATATATATATATATATATATATATATATATATAAATATGCAACTACACATATAACACACACACACAGATCTGTACAGTAATATACATATGTAGTACATGCACACAATATGGAGCAGCCAGTATTCCTACAGCCACCACCTTGCCAACTTTAGACTGTTATGAGCCACCCATGTGAATGACATTCATAGCCTGCAACCATACCTCACAACTGCACCAAATTACTTGTTTTTTACTGAGTTTTGGGGTTCAAATGAAGGGGCGCCATGATTCCCGAGTGGCACCCCTTCATTTCCGATTTTTTTCTTATGCATTTTTAATGTTTTTTTTAATTTTCGTGCTGACGGGGCTGACATCATCACGTGCACAATGACATCAGCTCCGTCAGGGTTACCAGCTTATCAGAATGTATGCAGAGCTCTAATGCAAGCAGGCAGGAATGGCAGATTTGGAACTGCAAGCAGGATTAGGAATGATATAGCATAGCACTTAAGGAATGGCATCTAGAACGGAGAGAATGGAGATTATTATGTCAGGGAGCAGCAGAACTTAATTGATTATGCCATGGCACTGACGGAACAAATGACAGCAGCAGAACTGAACTGATTATGTCGGGGCTGGAACGAACAGATGGCAGCAGCACTGAACTTTGTGTGGAAAGCAGCACACAAGTAAGTAAGTGTGTATGTGTGTGCAGAACTTTATGCAAGTGGAGTGGAAAGGAAGGACTGTCTGTGCAGATGCAGAGCTTTATGCGTGTGGAAAAGGACTGTCTGAGGCCTGGGCTGCTGTTCAGATGCAGAGCTTTATGCGAGCGGAGTGTTGTTCAGGTAGGAAACATGTGTGTGTGTGTGTGTGTGTGTGTGTGTGTGTGTGTGTGTGTGTGTGTGTGTGTGTGTGTGTGTGTGTGTGTGTATGTGTGTACGTATGTGAATGCATGTGTCCTGGGGCAGACTGGCTGACTGCTCATAATTAGTTTCTCTGCATCCAGATTCAAAGACAAATTTAAAAGTTTGCCCATATAAGCTTAAAAAAGTTGCTAGAATAATAGGTTTTACATCAGCATGCAATTTCCTGAAGGATATGAAGGTTGAAAATAAATGTAAAACACTATTTAGTGACTTCAGTACTCAATGATTTGCCAGAAAAAATATAAATTTTATGAGGAACAGGCCAAAAATGTGAGGCAAGCATCTGTACATTCTGCAAAAAAATCTGGACTGTTGAGAGGTATGCTTGTATCTTTGGATGTTGTGATAGGTTACAATTGCCTGATTACCTGAACTGAACTGGCCAAAAATGTGAGGCAAGCATCTTTACATTCTGCAAAAAAATCTGGACAGTTGAGAGGTATGCTTGTATCTTTGAATGTTGTGATAATTTACAATTGCCTGATTAGCTGAACTGGATAAAGTGGATGTCAGAGAAGGAAGGAATTTCCTGCTGTAAGACTTCATGTGTTAAGAACATAAGTAACATTTTGCTGTAAATGTTAACTGTTGTGCTTTGATTCTGGCTTCTTACTGTTCACCTCTGCTGGGATTTTGCATGCCTTTTTTGGCATACCTGCAATACAGCTGCAGTCATACTTAGCAAGCTTACTGAGAACATATATTAGTAGATCTTATTCATACTTTCTACCTGTATTGGTATTTTGTATTCTTAGTAGGCACCTGCACTGGAATTTTGGAAAAATAATACAAACTTGTTCTATATTTACAGCTATACCATGGGTTATTACTGAAATAAATTACTCTGGGAACGTTTAATGTGTTGGTTAGCAATCAGTATACAAAACTGTTAAGCTATGGGTTCTAAATGTTGGTATTTTTGTATTAAAGATAAGTAAAGCATATGACTAATTATCTTGGCTTAAATTTTTGCTTTCATCTAAGAAATGTTGTTATTATAATATGTGTGTGTGTGAATGTGGAAGTAGACTTAAATTATGGAAATGTTCCGAGTTGGGCAGTTTTGTCATTATTGGTTCATGCATTTTGCTTCATTGCCTGCTGGAAAAATGTTCAAACAAATTTAAATGAGCTCTTCTAACTTAAGTCTAACAAGTATGCTGTATTATACAAGGAATATAATTTAATAAAGTCAGGAAGTTGTATCAAAGAATGCATGCATGTTCTTGTTTTGTGTGCAAGGGGCCTGTGATTTGAAAACAGCCCAAAGGTAATCTTTATCCACCACTGGCCAGATGCATTTTCTTTGCATGTGGTGTGGGTTTCAATGCTGTTTCAATGAATGTAAATTTGAAGGGCAGAAAAGTTTTAATGCCAAGTCTATTTTCATTGTGAGTGAGACAGTACTACTTTGTTTAGCAGATATCTATTAGTGTTTGTGCATTGTGCTATAAAATGTAAAAGTAAAATCCAAACAATCGAGAAGTAAAGCAGTATGCACGCCCACATTAGTGTTTATGCTAAATGGGGCGAAATAGCCAGGTAATGGGACATTAGAATGGCTGCAGGGGGGCTCTAGTGCCATATTTTGGATGTCTGTTCTTCAGTTTGCATTTCAAAGCTGGTACCCCACAATTCCATCGGAGTGGGCGGGGTTACATAATTATGTATGCAGATTTTACGTTAATCAGCGTACAGATTTGTACCTATTTTTCATGGGCCTTGTCCAGATTTTTGATGTTTACAGGTTGAGAGGTATGCCTGCAACATATACCCACAGAGATATCAAAGGGTATAACACCACAAACAGGTGTGCATACATGAATGTGAAGGCTTTATTTGTGTACTATGACAGTTGTATATGTCATGTCATATAGCTGTTTAGACACTGACATCCATATGAACAGTGTAATGCAACTGTGAAACAGTTATACTAAGATAGTAGTCTGGAAAGGTTGACATATGTTGCTGTCCAGGCTGAGGCTTTCAAGTAGTACATTAGTAATGACAGACTGGGCCACAGGATACCAGACAATCATCAGTACATAATGCAGATGTATAGGTCAGCAGCCTCTATCTACACTCTCTACACAATCCCTAGGGGGATACAGACCCCAGTTGACACACTGGGATGTATCTGTTACATAGCAAGGCATACCTGACACCATCATAAAAACCCTGACAAACAGAACATCCCATATGGCAGGAGGCAGTAGGCCTGCATTTACCCAAGGTGGATTGTATGGTAAAGTACATCCAGATACCTTAAGGCAGCTTATCCCAGATACCTGCACATGTTGTAACAGCCTAGATTAGTCATGGTGCACCCCCCACACACTCACTAATACTGGGCCATATACCACTGTTACATAAACTGGCCTCTGAAGTGCATTAGGGCACACATGTATTGTGTAGGTGAAGCCCACACATATATGGCCCCAACCCCCCAGTATGTGTGGGGGACACAACAGCAGTGGAATGATAACAGGAATGACACCACGACACACACACAGCCCACTACATAACCCCTGACAGCATGTCATATGTGCAAAGCCTGGTATGTAGGTGAAGGACAGAGGCTGGAACACAGGCACAAATGTGTAAAACTGTTGTCATACAGTAATCAAGATATGTATATATCTATATGGATATATGTATACTTATATATACATATATGTTCACCATATGTCCTGCACATGAAATGGAGCCCTACCTCAGCCCCAATAGTCCCAACCTCTCAGTGCAAGGGGATGTCACGTATGTAGTACAGGTATATTTGTAGACTATTGCTACTTTAATAGGGATTGTCTTCACAGAAATGGTGTGTGTGGGAGGCCACATCTGCTGTTAACATGTGCACCATTAGCTACTTACAGACATCCTACGGTCATCATAGTACAGTACCAGTGCTAGAGCAGTAATGCCCCTGTGGACTACAGCTGTGATATGGCCAATATATGTGGACAGTCTGACACACTCAGGTCAGTCCATTGGTAAAAACAGAACCCCTTTGTGCAAGACATGTGGACCAGGCCTGTGAATGTGGATGGTAACAGCCATGTAGATGGTTATGACATGTACATACTGGTATACATTTGCCCCCATATGTTATGCATTCATACACCCCTATCTGTTCTGCCACATAATAACCACTGGTACAGAGGTGCCGTGGCCACATACTATCCACTAGTTACTGAAATACATCTGAACATCATCCCACTGCTTTATCTGACATACATGACTGTTATGGTAGCCAGGCAGCAGTGCATCTGGCAAGTATCTGGACATGACATCTCTCTGGATAAGATTAGTAAGCTGCTAGGCATGTAACAAAGCACAGTGCAGGCTACAGGTAGACTGACTCAACACTGGGCTACATCTCTATGTGGGAATACACATGTACCTGCATAGATAGCAGGCTCTACAGGCATGTTGCATCACAGATTAACAGACACTTGTGTGAAAGTGCATAACCACAACCAATGTGAACACAGCCACATATGGTAAGCTAGCATACTATTACAGTATATGGACTATCTGATGTACACCATCCTCATATGAGCCACTCACACAACAACCATACATATACTGGGCTGCTACACAGTGTGGTCTGATGGCTGTCTGTGGTTTGGGACATGTGTATGTTCGCCCCTACAAACATGTAAGCTGATAGGGTGACATACAGTGGAGCAGCATGTAACATCAGATAGAACAGGATCAAGAACAATGACATCTACCACAGTCTCTACACAGGCCAAGGTACATATGCACTATACACACACTGTCAACAATTACCAGACTTACACATACCTCAGTACTGTACACACAGCACAGAATGCCCTGGCTATGTCCTCAAATATAACCCCTACTATACATAACATGCGTAGCAGTCTGATATCTCACTGGCTTATCAGATATGCTGTCATTGAATATGGTGTACAGAACATATGCACCCCCTACTGCATGATTTATGTACAAAGGTTGACAGGATTGTGGCTGGAGGCACAAACACAGGGCCAATATTGACATGTCGCTGTGATAACCTCATACATTTCCCATAGTAACAGAGTTTGATGCAACATATGTCCTATGAGGGATATGACATCAGTAACTCTCTCGGCTGTCACCATCTACTGACTGCAATCCTCACACTACCTTCCGCAGTTGAGAGATAGGTGCTCTGTGGGTAACACAGGGAAAACAAGGTACCATACACTGCCCAGTCTGCAGACAACCCTACAGATGGGGATTCATCATAAATAAAGCATTGATATGACAAGTATTAAAACATGTAGGACAGCTATATCCACACACACCCTTTTAAACCAATACCCCAACTGCAGTACAGCAGCACTTACAGTCTGTAGTCAGGACAGGCAAACCCCCTCCTGTGTGTTGGCCTGTTTCTACAGTTTATGTTGTCAGAGGCAAGTCTCCAATCCATCTGTGATGCTGTTTGCCAAACAACAGATCTAGTTCCTGCTCACAGTGAATGAAAATGCCCAACACCAACATGATGTTCCTAGATGTTGGAGTGTGTTTCCATGCACTTGGCTATGGGAATGTTACCACAGCTGTTCCACATGCAATCAGCTAGAGGAGGGCTGTAATCCATGCAGAGGCCATCAGCTGATCATGAGCATCACTGACAATACACATGCCACTGCCTAAGCAAAGCAGGTGTAAGTCTCCACATCCACCAGAGAGGGAGTGAGAGAGGCAGAGGCAAAGATGAGTCAGGGTGGGTTGGGAGAGTAACAGGTAAGCATGTTTGTGTCATACACCTACCAGTCCAGGGTACCGAACCCATGACTGATTATGTACTGATATCACATCTGTTATCCCTGCACAGTGGATATTGTGATTTATGCTAGGGACACCATATAAGAAATATTAAAAACACACTCAACATTGAGTCCAGTTGTTACACACTCACAACTACCTCCACACAGAACATGAATGACAAACATTAAGACACACATACACACACCTGAGATTAGAACCCCTACCTAACTAGTTATTACACTACATCACTATACCATTATAGAACACACCACAGAAATTACTGGAGTACTCTTTCCCCAAAGGTTTATTTCACAGTGCGTGACATCAGCAGGATTGCCAAAGAATGAATTGTAGTGAGTGTGGCTAGTCAAACATGCATTGCTCTCTACACAGGCATAGGAACAGACACAAAAGCATCCACAACTCCCATGTGTGAGAATAGAACCCCTACCAGAGTTCTATATCACACTACAGCATTATGCTGTTATAGCATGCACCACAGAAATTGCTGGAGTACTTTTACCCCAAAGGTGTACTTCACAGTGATTGACATCAGCAGGATTGCCAAAGTAGGGCATTTGAATTGTATTGAGTGTGACTAACCTACATTGCCCTAATTATTCTGTATGCATTGTCTGCTGTTCTGGCCAGAACAAAATTAACCTGCCTTTGCAGATCATGAACCCAGGACCCTGTACAGTATAGTCACAATAACTAACCACTAAGCCATCAGAACAGACATGAGACTGTGGTTTCACCAAAGTAATCCCACCATAGGCTAACCAAACTGAACATGTGAAAGGAATGTATATACAGTTGTCCATAAAAGACCTCTCCAAGGCCAACTTCATGCTACTCAAGACAGATGTGACAATGTTTGTGACACTCATGGAGACAAGAGCTGACAGTTCAACTGATGAATCCTGCACTAAGGCACTGTATGAGTACAGCCACTTGTGCATGATTCCTGACTTCCCACATAGAACCACGATGCCCACCTCCCAAATAAGCAAGCCAGTCTGGTGGTCTCCTGCCATTAACAGAGTATACAACAGACGGTAGACACTGTTGAAGAAAAAAGGACAATCTAAGGCTGCAAACAACTCCCTTACCAGCCACAGTAAGACATTGAGAGCCCTCATGGAATCCTCCAAAGCTGGTTATGTAACTAAAATTGCCACAGATTCCACACACAACCACACAACATTTAATAGTTATGTCCGAATTCTAACTGACAATGTCAGAAGTGCTCTGAGCTGCAACAGAATGGCATTACATAGACTGCTCCTACTGAATGTGTCAGTATCCTGGCAGATTGATTTAGTGCCACATTCACCCCCTCTCACCCCCAAAAGGGCCCATGTTAATACAAAAATAATTCTATTGCCCAGTAATCATGGCCACACAAGCAGAAACCTCACTATCCACAGCTAAGAATACAGCATCCATGGGACCAGATGACATCCTGGGCTGTGTACTACATGAACTACAAAATGAAATGGCAACTCACTTAACTGTCATGTGTAATCACAGTCTCACATCAGACCTGGTGCCCACTGAGTGGCGCACAGCTGCAGTTATCCCACTCCACAAGGGGGGATCCACCTGTGATCCCTGGAACTACTGTCACATTAGTCTGACGAGCCTGATCTGCATGGCCATGGAATGCATTATCAGGGATGTTTTGAACGCAGACATTGGCAACCCTCAAACACTGGACCCCACACAGATTGGGCTCATGGAGGGCCAGTCTTGTCTCCTGAAACAGATTTACTTCTTTGACTCAGTCTGCATAGCTGTTGAAGAGGATAAAGCAGTCCATAAAGCCTATGTGGATCTCACCAAGCCCTTCAACACCATCCCCCAGTCTGGAAACATATATTAACATACTAATCCGGCCATGCATCCCTATGCCACTCGATGGTTTGCCACATGGCTTACTGACAGAACCCAAACTGTAGGTGTAACTGACTCTAAATCCATCTTCAGACAAGTTAAGTGTGGAGTACCCCAGGGTTCAGTCCTGGGACCACTGTTGTTTGGCATCTACATCTCTGAAGTACAGGCCAACAGGACAGGACTCTGGCTAACAAAGGTAAAAGATGACTGCAAAATGGGAGTCATTATGAGCCTGACTGTACTGCATGATATGTTACTGATACCAGCCTGACATCATAGAGGTGTGATGGAGTACTTTTAACATCTTGTGCCCTTGCCGAGTAAGGGCCTGGTTATGGGATCTGCAACAGTTGGCAGTGTATTGCAGGGCAGGCATGTTTGGCTGTGGGGGGGGATACCTATTCTTGCATGACGTATGTTGTTTGTGTCTGTCAACCCCATTAATGGTGCATGTGGACATATATGTTTCTGCTATGTTCCCATTTTATCTACAGATGTATGTCCGTATATACGTATACAGATATAAATATCTGCTTACATTTATGTGTATATAAATATATGAATATCTATATATATATATATATATATATATATATATATATATATATATATATATATCTACATATATCAATATGTTGTTTCTGTTTTGACATTAATATATTTTCACACACACACATACATCTACATGTTGGAATACATTCTCTGTACTGTTGATTGACTGGGCTGGATGATATGTTTGTGAATACAGCAAGGTTATGTGTATTAGGGATGGCTTAGAGGTAAATCACTTGGGCTATGGTGTGCATGGTCCTGGGTTTGAGTCCAGCAGAGGTTGTTTATTTTGTTGTTAGGCCGAACAAGAGCCGATGGATACACACTGATTAAGGCACTTTAAAGCAGTTGTATGCAGGTTTGTGTGGGTGTGCGTGGAGGAAACACTGCTAAAGTCTGGTTACAGTTTCTTATACTGAGTTAGCTGCTGAATTAGTTGACCTGTGTAGGCATTGCTTAGCTCCACGCAAACCCGTGCAAACCTGCTTACAACTGCTTTAAAGTGCCTTATTCACTGTGTATCAAACAGGCTGTGTTCTGCCCAGCAACAAAATAAACAGCACTTGCAAGGCTCAGACCAGAGACCCTGCACACCATAGACAAAGTGATTTACCACCAAGCCATGACAAATACAAAGAAATTTGATGTTTTCAGAAACATATCATCCAGTCCAGTCATGCAACTGTACAGAGAATGTATACCAACATCTAGAAGTATGTGTGTGTGTAAATATATTAATATCTAAACAGATACAACATATCTAGATATGTATATATATATATATAAATTTGTAAAACTATATACATATATATCAATATATATGTACATATATGTGTCTACACCTATATGTCTACATATACACAGCATGTTACATATGTCTATGCAGATATATATCTATGTGGGTATATACAGACATAGTTTATATTAGCAGATATATAACTCTATATAGGTATATATGGCCATACATCTGTAGATATCAATGGCAGATTTACAAATACACATATGTCCACATGAACCGTTAATGGGATTGAGAGGCCCCACACACTATATGTCTTGTACGAATAGGCATCCCCCCACAGCTAAACACATGGCTGGCCTTGATGTCACATGTATGGGTATGGCTTTGCACCCCAGCCTCTCAGCTGATTTACATCTGTTATCCCTGTATGGTTGACATTATGATATATAGTAGGGCCACCATAAACGAAATAAGCAAAACCCCTCCACATTGCCCACACTCACAACCACCTCTACACAGGATACGAGTTACAGACACACAGAAACCTATCATGTCTGAGACTTGAACCCCTAACTAACTAGTTTATTACACTACAGCACTACGCAGTTATAGTATGCACCATGGACATTACTGAAGTACTTCTTCCCCAAAGGTGTATTTCACATTGAATGACATCAGCAGGATTTCCAAAGGCCATTTCAACTGTACTGCGAGTGATTAGCTTAAAATGCATTGCCCCCTACATAGATAGTGAGGCACATACAAAACATCCACAACAAACATGTGTGGGTATAGAATCCCGGACCGAGGTCTATATCACACTACAGCATTGAGCAGTCATAGGATGCACCACAGGGATTACTACAGACCTTTTTCCACAAACTTGTATTTCACAATGAATGACATCAGCAGGATTGCCAAAGTAGGACATTTGAAATGTACTGTGAGTGAGTAGCCTATAATGCATTCCTCCATACACAGACATTGGAACACACACAAAACATCCAGAATTGCCATGGGTGGAGATGGAACCCTACCACAGGTCGAAATCACACTACAGCAGTACACAGTTACAAGACACGCTACGGAGATTACTGTGTTACACCCTTCACAGAGGTGTATGTCTAGGCAAGTGACATCAGCAGCCTTGCCAAAGATGAGAATATGATGTGTACTGAGTGTGAACAGACTAAAAAGCATTCCTCTCTATTCAGTCACACACAAACACAGTTGCCAGGTCTGGAGCTAGAACATCTACCTAACTACTTTATCACACTACTGCAGTATGCAGTTACAGGACACGCTACAGAGATTATAGAGATTACTGGGTTATGACTTTCCCAGAGAAGTATTTCTAGGTGAGTGACAGCAGGAGCCTTGCCAAAGTTGAGTATATGAATTGTACAGAGTGTGAGTAGCCTAAAAAGTATTGCTCTCTACTCAGTAATACACACACACAGTCATACACAACCACACAGTTGCCAGGTCAGGGGTTTGAACACCTACCTAACTACTTTATCAATCTACAGCAGTACACAGTTACAGGATGCGCTACAGAGATTACTGGGCTATGAGTTTCCCAGAGGTGTATTTCTAGGTGAGTGACATCAGCAGCCTTGCCAAAATTGAGTATATGAATTGAACAGAGTGTGAGTAGCCTAAAAAGCATTGCTCTCAACTCAATCAGACACACACAGTTGCTAAGTCTGGGGTTAGAACATCTACCTAATTACATGATCACACTATAGCAGTACACATTTACAAGATGCGCTATGGAGATTACTGGGCTAGAATCTTTCCAGAGGTGTATTTCTAGGTGAGTGACATCAGCAGCCTTGCCAAAGTTGAGTATATGAATTGTACAGAGTGTGAGTAGCCTAAAAAGCATTGCTTTCTACTCAGTCAGAGACAGATAGACACATACACCAACACACACTCACAATTTCCAAGTCTGGGGTTAGAAGTACTACCTAACTAGTTTATCACTACAGCAGTACACAGTTATGGGATGTGCCATGGAAATTACTGAGCTACAGCTCTCCCAAAGGTGTATTACACATTGGATGACCTCAGTAGGCTTGCCATAATACTGATATGGAGAGGGTGGTGTGTGCATGGGCCATAACCCATTCATGTAGGGGTTGACATGCCACATGTGGGCACACATGGGGTCATATGTCACAGGTATGTGTATATAGCTACTAGATGACTACTACCTTGTACAGTCATGTTGCACAGCTGGCACATGCACCACACAGTTTGTCATGCTGACAGATACTGGTGGCTAGTATCTGCAGTGAGTGACATCTGCACCTCATGTGTTTGGGGCTCTTAGGCTGTGGGCTGGGTGGGACAGGCCCGGATGGCTCCTTGTCACAGTCACCCTCTTCCACACATTTATGTCCATCTATCTTTGGTTTATTATAGTGTGTTGTCCTTACATATGTGCCTGTATTCCTATCCACTGTGTGTGAGAGGCAGGAGTGGTGCATACTAACATGTGTCTGCACTAAGAACTGCGACTGCCAGATATGTCTGGTCCACTGGTGTTTGCAGACATGGCCTTCATTTGTTTAAGTGTGTGAGCATGCCCAGTATGACCTTTCAGTATGTTGTTGACTGACATTGCCTTCATTCCTCTAAGTGTGCTAGCATGCCCAGTATGGCCATCTGTGTTGCATGTGTGGGTCAAGTCCTGGTAGTTTGTACTGTGGTGCTGACCTTTGTGTTGTACACCAAAAGGTAGCATGCTGGGTCTGCAGGGTATCCATCAGTCAATCGGCATTAACTGTTGCTACATTTCTGCATAGTGGGGGGGACACCTGACTGTTTCTACATTTCTACACAGGAGTTGGGGGGCACACCTGACTGTTACTATAAGTGTATGTAGGATGGGGGGGCACACCTGACACTTGTACACATTTGCAAGGTCTGTACTGGTATGTCAGGTATTGCATTTCAGTTTGTAGTCTTACCTATTGTGCTAGCTAGAGGCATACCAGTGTACTACAGATCTTAGCTTTAATTACCTACATATTAGTTTCTGACTTCCTAGCTTTCACAACTTACATCCAACTTCCTGGCCTGCTGTAGTCTGTCTGTGTAGGCCTGGGGGAGGGGTTATCCATAGGGCTCATTCAGAGGTCATAGTACAGCATGTGTTTGTGTTTGTCTACACCTGTCCTGCTGGCTGAAACTGTTGTTGGGTATGTGCACCTTCCTGACTGGCATGTGTGGGTCTTATGGACAAACATAACATGCAGCCCATTTCCTGCAGTGGGTTTTGTCACCCTGTGTAGTACTGGCTACTCTGGTGACTCCAGTATGTGTTACAGATGTCGTGGTGCCACTATGGGTGTCTACTGTCTGCTGCCATACATTCGCCCACCCAATTCCCTTGCATGCTCACATCCATACCATAGCTACAGGTAACAACACATTCTACTCCATTTGGCAATTGGTAGGTTGGCTGACTTACCTTGAGAGTGTGCCAGACTTGAGGATGGTACTGGAAGGCTGCCTATGTCAGATGCACATAGTACACTCCCTATACATGGTTGAGCACAGGTAGTGTCATGTTTGGCATCCTTTTTATTGTCTGTGCGAGTCAGAGAGAGGTGTCATTCCCTGGGTCCCTACTGTGTCAGTGCATATGCTATGTGTTGTCTCTTTGCCAAGGCCAGGTCATACTGGGCACACCTCCTTCTGCCTACTGGGGCAGCTTCAGATTGTTCCTCCTCTGAGTCATTCTGTGCCTGTACACGCCTTGGCATTGGTGGGGGGCTGTGTGGCCCTGCTTCAGGCTGTTCCTGCTGCAGCTGTTTCCACAGGATCATACTGTGTAGCATAGCACATACCATAACAATTTGGGTACATGTAGCTGGTGAATACTGCAAGGCTCCACCGGATGTATCCAGACACCGAAAGCATGACCTCAGCATCCCAAACACATGTCTGGCCTGTGCATGTGCCTCATTATGGCGTTGTTATTCAGGTGTGTGTGCATTTCTGATGGGTGTCATCAGCCATGGCTCCAGTGGTTACCCAGGGTCCCCCACTAGGAGACCATAGGGGATGTCCACATTCACAAATCTGTGGTACAGCTGCATCAGATGCCATATGTGTGAATCATCATAGCTTCCAGGGCAGCCAGCACACACATTCATTATAATGCCCAGGGCATCACATACGACCTGGCAGTTGATGGAGGGGATGCCCCTGTGGTTGATGTAGGCCCTACCCTGCTCAACAGGTGGTGCTTTGATGCATATAAGCATGTAGCATGTAGTGGGTGCTATAGACTACATGCATCAAAGGCCCTACCCTGCTCAACAGGTGGTGCTTTGATGCATATAAGCATGTAG